>NW_016157163.1:459599-504728 GCF_001687245.7 Rhagoletis zephyria | reverse complement strand
CCACACTTTTCTTTGAAATCGCTTTATTAGTTCTCGTGCAATAAGCGTTTTTGTGAAGCTCTAAAAATTACAACTACAACATTTGAACATAGCCCCCATACCTTAAGGTAAGACGTATTCTACGTCAAAACAGTACCCAAGAGGAAGAGCATTTACTTTGTACGTAGATATATAAAATCTATTGAAAGCTTTAAAAAGCTTCTCATGTAGATTTTACTTTAGAAAATTTGAAGAGACACTTCATATGAAATAGTACAACAGCGTAGTAGTCCAATGTGGTCGAAAAGAAATTCAAACAATCTTTCACCATTTTCGGAGAAACCATCAAGCAGCCAATAGCTTTAATAGCTGCACGGTTGCCGGAATAGATATTCACCTCACTAAAAGGTGCTACACTAGACTCTTACAGCTGACTCTGCTTGGAAACGCTACAGTGATACCGTAGCCTAAATTTGAGGTGTATAGAGAGCCTTTCGGAGAATATACCCCCACTTACCTTTCCATTCAGCTTCGATCCATCCGTAAATAAATCTACATGATCCCGATTCCAGATACTGCATTGGACCATAGATGGTAAAACATCCATTCAGACCAAAATCGGCGTACAGTGGTCTGTTCGAGTGGTTAAGAACTCGAAGCTTCTTAGAATAATGAAGTGCTCATTGCTCGAGGCGAACTAAAAGCCCCAGTGGCAGCTCTATCTACTTTATCTATAAGCACAACGTCTAACATAGCATTAATCGCCAGAATACCAATGATGCCCAACAACAATATCTTATCTTCTTGACTCTTTCCTCTAAGTTACGTTTCCTCTCAAGGATTAAGCCCAAACACCTTATCCTGTCTGACAGCCTTAGCGGAAGACCGTTCATTGGGGGAAGACGGCGATTCGGTAGCATATATATTTGTTGTTGTTGTAGTTGTAGCTGTAGCACACTACTGGGTTGGTTTGTCTATCAATCAAGAAATGAGCTGTTTTGACGGGTGCGGGCCGAAGGGGGCGGGTGTTAGCTGAGTTGGATTGAGCTGGCATGTGAAGAGGTAGTTGGTGTCGTGTGGGGAGTCTCCACATGCGCGGTCGGGTCTGGACAGGAAGCTGTTGGAGCGGATCCAATAACCTGGCCGTAATTGGGACAAAGTAGCGCAGGTTTCTCATGGAAGGCCAATCTCAGGGTCTGCAATAGGTAGTGACTGGGCTCGCTGTCCGGAGCATGGTGATCTGACAAGTTGTCCCCTGAGTTGAGTCTTAGTTAAGGAGGCTGTTTCCTTCTTGGTTGCAGTGTGCAGTGATAACCACGCCTCGTAGTCGCTGGTGTTTGTTCAGGTTATCTTACTCCACCAGACAGGTATGGTTTCGTAGACCATTTTGCCCTTTTGTTCCCATCAACTAATTCCTCCCCAATTTTGTCTGTCTTCTAAGTAAATCTTTTTAACATAGAGAAATTACCTACTAAACTGGTATTTAAATTTAGCCCTTCAGTGCTCAATCAGCTCCCTGAGGCTATCCGTTCAGCTGTTTGGTCTAAAAACAATTTCCTAGAGCGAAACGTTACCAGCCTTGAGGGATCACTAAAATATGTCGCGCAAAGACTAAACATTGAAGCGAAGAACTGCATTAGCGATGCTTGGAGCGAGTAATAACGAAAATTGCCGAAATATTTCAGGAATTCAAGCAGGCAATAACAGCGACAAGCAGAAACAACAACAGACAACAGGTACTATGTAGAAGGCAGTGAAGCGTAACTGCAACAATCGCAATGTGATTTGGCAACATTGAAGCATTTCATTTGGGCGCTTGTCGGTAAAATGGGCAGTCGCATGAGACGGCAAAGTGACAGCGGGTAAGCGAAGGATGTGCGCCACTTTAGGACGTGCAAATATTTTCGGTTATTTTTTGCGCAAACTTTTTGGTGGCTCATTCGAACTACATACATATTTTTCTTTGTGGTTTTCTAAGACATTGCTGTTATCGTCTTTGTATGTTTCTTTTTTATTATGTTTTGCGTCTATATGACATAGCAGCGAGTGTTACACAAATACTTGCATATTTGCATGTAGGTATGTAATTATTTTTTGTGCAACAGCATGCCTTTTGTTGTTCTGTACCGTTAGTGCAACGAATTTGAGGATTCTATTTTAGTTTGTCGTTTACTGCCTTTGCCAAATTACTGTTGCACATATTGTTATGGATATTTGAAGAGTTTCTTTATTTTTGGTTTTACTATTCAAACGACGAACGTCGTTTCTGTTGTTATTTAGTTGACTTCCTCATCTGCTTAAGCTATTTTCATTTGTAACCAGCCGTCTTCCGTCTGCTCTTCGCTGTCTGCTGTTTGCCACCTACTGGCAGTAGTCTGCTGCCGTCGCTTCTTTGTCACTTTGATTTATGTACTTTGCCGACAGGCAGCCAACCAGCGGTTGATGGCTTAAAAAAATTCTGGCCAACTACTTCCTTAGTGCTGTCATTGGGTATTAATAATACCGCAACTGCAGCCAGTCAGCATCGCTCTGTGCCTTTCGACGTACTGTCGTCGTGGCCATGACCGGTTATGCTTTGTAGTTATCCATCAGTGGGAGAATTGTGGTCATAAATAATTAGCAAAATAAAGTTAATGGTAGACCTAAACGTTAATTGTACCTCTATGGTCAGTTATAAACGATAAGCGCCTGGAGCTTGGTTTTTTTTTTAAATTGAAGTAATGTTTCCCTTTTTCATCATCCCAATTAGCTCTTTACGCTTTAGGTTCTATAAAGCTAAGGCAAATTGAAATCTTACTACAAAGCTACTAATGATAATTAAGAGAGTAAACTCGCTACGGCTTCGTTTTGTGGTAAGTGGATTGAAGCACCCCTTCTTAGTAGAGAAGGGCTTATCATTGGAGTCCAAGAACTCGCAAGACCCCACATGATTATCTATAAATAAACTTTAGCTCAGCGGCCATTGTGCTGCCGCATGTGGGGTTAGCAACTCGGAATCCATTTAAACCTTGCAGGAATTTAAGAAATCCCCAATTCCATGCATATAAGATCCTCCAAGTTGTCGCAGAATTGCATAACAAGACTGGAGAGTCTTCGTTTGGATAGAGCAGGGCACTGGTACAAGAGGTGCAGAATCGTTTCATCCTCCTCTTCACCTTAACAGCTACTACAGAAGCCATGTAGGCATAGTCGATAGGCATGTTTCCAATTAGGCCGAAAGCCGCCTACTCAGAAAGAAGTTCTGGGCAAAAGAAACTATGATATCACCCACATTTGTCACTTACTTGTAAATGCTTTTAATTTTTTTTTATCACTGAATTCTCAAACCTCAAAAGTAGATCTTAATAAAATATGTAAATAAAATTAGAGGTAGGAACTTGCACTTTCTAAATAATATAAATGTCTTTAGCATTGATTATGCACTTTTTCTAAAAAAGGTTATTTAATGAAAAAATTATAACATTTTATTTGTTTTTTAATATTTTTGGCTTAAATATATAAGCAATCAAACACATTTTAAAGATAAATTAATTTTCTTTATTTTGATATCATTACTTTTTTAATCTGTTACGTAGTTTAGTATTAATATTTTAAAATATCACAAAAATTTTCTTTAACCTTTTATATCTTTACTTTATCAGCGCAAAAAGTACTATCGGTCTGCATTTTTAGTTTTCCCATAGCTGAACGGTTGGTTATCTTGATGTGTTCCTAAGTTCTGTTGTAACAAATATTAATAGACTATTATTATGCTTATTTAGGCTCAGTAGTAGGCCAGTAATTCCGTCATGCGATCTGTCGTTTGCTACTTTAGTAAGCCTTATGGAGTTTAGTAGAGAGAGCTCTGACGCGTACTTCCGGGGGGTCTTTTCATTCTTCCCTCGAGAGCCGACTGCGACGGGGAACATTATACCTTCTCTGCCTGGATACACCTTCTGCACGTTGATGACTCCTTAATGGAACGGGTTGTTGGAGCAGGCGTTTATTCGGACTCTCTGGGATTAAGAATATCAATTCATCTGCCTGATTTTGCCAGTGTTTTCCAGGCAGAAGTACAGCGAAAGCCTGCCATCTCTTAGGACGAAGTGATTGACATCACGGCGAGTGCAAAGCCATTTTATCAGATAGCCAGGCAGCCATTAAGACCTTTGGCGTCTTTTATAACAACGTCGAAACTAATCAAGGGGTGTAGGACTCTTTTTTTAACTCGTTAAATAGTGAGCTCGATTTGTATTTAGTTTGGGTCACTATTCATTGCAACATTCCCGGAAACGAAGATGAAGAAGGGGCAGCTACACATTGATGTCGATCGAGGATTGGATTTCACACATAATTGGAATCTTATATAGATACATCTTTAACCACAATCTTCAGAAGTCGAATCAGAGGTGGCGCNAGTTGCCCAAAATTGGACTTTCCGAATGGACCACCTAAGACGCAGCCGCGGTCAACATTTAAATGAAATTATCTTCAAAAAGTAAATGTCATGGACCAATCTAACGTTTCAAATAAAGAACCGATGCGATTTATTCGTTTTTTTTAAAAAAAAAGGTATCAAGCTCTTAAAAAATCACCCGTTACCACCCTTAGAGAACGCACAACTTATAAAGAAGACCCAGATCTGACGTTGTAAGGCTTGTAGCTGGGTATCGCCTATAACGACTTCTATAGAAGCGAAGCAGAAAGGAAAACGAGCAGGATACGATAGAGCATCTTCTTTGTGTTCAGCTCAGTTCAGCTGTACTGAGGGGCTGAAATACCATACCTGGAGCATATGAGTTCACAACGTGACTCAGTCATGCAGGTTGTCGATTGCGTCGCGAGGGATTTTATTGCCGCCTGGCTTTCAGTGAAAATGTAGATATCATCTTGGAATATCATGTCATACTTTACCAGTTGGGTTGCCCTGTCGATTGCTATCAGTTCGGCCTGGAAAATGCTACAGTGGTCCGCAAGACGAAAGCTAAGATTGATTCCACAAACCCTCCCTTCGATGTTTGAGCCATTTGTGTATAAATGAATGGACTCTCCACTTCTAAGAGCGTCTCCTTTCCACTCTTCACTCGAGCGTAGCAGGGTCGTTTTCAGGATTCACTCCCAGTACTCGGGTTATGCAGCTAGAGAAGTGCATCTCGGTTAGCAAGTAAAGAGATTTCTGGCAGCTGTTCTTGAATGATGCATAAGGTCTCGCAAGGAGCCCAGTACTACATTAGTTTGAGCATTCATAAGGTGGATTTTAACTAATTTTTTTTTTTTACATAATGACGCATTGTTCGGGCTTTTTTTAAACACAAAAAAAAAAGTTATACAAAAATTCCTACGAAATGATTTGAATGCTCATACCCGCGTCAAATGTATGTATGTTTGTCTGCATAATGCTTCTAATTGTGGTCAATAAAATTTTAGTACCTTGTTTTTATTTACCAAAAAATAAAAGCAGAAAAATCATTAACAAATGCAGACACAACAGTGATTAAGCAATGCTTACTAAATGGCCAAACAGTCTAACAGGTAAATTGATGACTTAGTTTGTCGTTAAATTTACAGCACAAAATACACATGTAAAAGAACAATGACAATTGGGGGAAAAAGCAATAATAAAAAAGGCGACACTCATAACTGTTTGGGAGTTAAAAATAAAAAAATTAAAAGACAATATTGAAAAGCTGCAGCTGAAGACGATAGCAAAAAAAAAACAATGGCAATGAGCTGAATAGGGAAGTGGCAGCGTAAGACGGCGGTAACTGCCAGTGAACTGCGAACTATGTGATGGCAACACTGCACCAAGCCAAACACAATAATAGGTGACAAAAGACTCAGCGAGTAACTGAAATGGCTGAGAATTTTGAGGAAGCTGGCATGTCGTTAACTCTGTTGGCTGGTGTCAACTGCTGGCTGCAATTTTGTGTGTCTTCATATTTAAGTTGTTATTTTTCGCCTTACAGCTATAATTCTTAAAAAACATATCGCTAGTTTAAAGTGGAAATTGGATAAGTACAGTTTTTAAAATTTTACAGGAGAGAAGAAAGTTTGATAAACAAAATTTTTGCGTTTCGAAGCAAAATCTAACTCCAATTGAATTGGAAGAGTTCCGCGTATATGAAAATTTTTTTATTCTTTTGAATTTATGGGATTTTCTTTGTGTTCTTCGCAGAAATTTTCCTTTTGGAAATGATGCATTCTTAACTTTCCTTGTTTCTTGCATAAAAATGTAAGTTTTTATAAAAAGTGGACTTAGCAACTTTTTACGATAAACTAGCAGTATTTTTATGCATATTTATACAAAATATTACCGATGAAACTTTTAAGGATTTACTACAAATACATTTGACACCAATAACAACAAGCAAAGCACCAAAAGCGACTAGTTGGATTTTTATCATGAGAAACACGCGTATATTATTAAAATTTTTTTTCCTAAAGGAAGAATAAATAGATGGTTACGAACTGGACTAAAACTAGCTCAATGAGGTGACTCTCCAGGTAAAGCAAGGCACCAAGTACCTGGGCATAATACTTGACAGTAAGCTGTCGTGGCGCCACCATTTGGAAGAGAGCGTGAAAAGGCTTCCGCAGCATTCTATGCATGCAAAAAGATGCTGGGCTACAGCTGGAAGTTACCACCTTCTCTTTCTCGCGGGATCCTCACGGCGATAGCCAGACCGCGACTGCTGCACGGGGTATTGGTTTGGTGTACAGCAATAGAGAATCAAACATTTCTTAAAACGATTGAGAGTGATCCCGGATCTGCGCTTTGGAACGAATCCACTATACATAGAGGTCGAAGGTTGGCGCGAGGGCATGAGGAATGCTGACTCGGTGAATGCATATTCAAACAGATCGAAGATGGAGAAGTGCGTAAGGTAGGCATCCTATAAACTGCCAAAATACTACAGCAATTTCAGGCGGAGGTATTGGCCATGAGGAGGGCGGCGGAGCTATTGAACAACGATCTAGAAAATAAGCAGTAAGGCTGCAATAAAGGCGCTACTAACTCATAGCACTTCCTCTAGAAATGTGGCGGAGGGCACACCGGCTTCCCAGGCGACGAGGCGGCCGACAGGCTTGCCAAGCAGTGTGCTCAGAAACCATGCAGATAGAGGAGGTACCGATTTCCCTCCAAGTGATTAAATGGGAACTCGACTGTCCATGATCCGGCTGCTAGGTGTCCAGGATTATGTGCAGAGCGTATGACATGAAGTTCACGAAGTTTCTCATTTACGTCTAGAGGGAAGATGCTAGGCTACTAGGCTGCTTGTGGGTGTACTAACGGTACATCGAAGGCATCGAATGCCTTTAAACTGGCGCTAACCAATTATAGGATCTGCAGAAGATGCAGAACGAAAGAGGAGAGAGTGGAGAGTATCCTCTGCGAATGACCTGTCCTGGGAAGCCGCCTCCAAGGCGGGATCTATCAAGGTGATTCCAGTTTGCAAATATGCCTGCGATGTTCTTCAACATTGTTCCAGATACGCCGCGCTTAGCTGTCCAAAGTGGTCGTCGTTTTTGTGGTAACGCTATGGACCTTAATAGTCTCTGCGAAGCCACGAAGTGGCTGGCCAGATTACCTAACCTATTTATTGAAAGTATTGCCCATCGCTAGCTATGACTTTTTCCCACTTTTCTGGCAATGCAAGAAAGTATCAAGCCAAATTTTGATACCTCCAACCGAAACAAATGGTTCTCTAATTGTTCAAGGTCTGGGCTATAAGGTGCGTGGGCTAGAACTTCTTGATACCATCGAGATAAGGTCAAGTATTGTCATGGTGGAAGATCAATTACTCATGTCTGGTTGCCCATTCCGGCCGTTTTTCCGCAATCGCCCGCTTCAATCGCCTGACCACTTTTCAGAAGCTCATGAAACACAATTCTCTTTTGATTCACCAAGTGCAGAGCATTACCTTGCTGCTATGGATCTTTGGCTTTGACGTCGATGGTCCGGGTTCGTCTTGTCTTGTACACCTTCTGGTGAAGTAAGAATTTTTACAGGCTTTATTATTGGTCAATAAGGGGTAACGAATTACTCGTAAATCTGAAAGTAGTTTATTTTGGCCAGACAAGCGTTTGTTATGAATAAAAGGAAAATCGCAAGCTTACATAGTTTCCTCGAACGCCTCCGAGGAAACACAGACCCGTTGAGCGCGGCCCATCTGCCCAAGAGAGAACACAAGCGGTTAGAGATGACCCCAAAAACTTCTTATTCTGAGATAGCGATTAGCTATTTAGCTCTTTGTCGACGCTTTCGTGAAAAAAGGGGCCTAAGTGCGGCCTGACGGTCGTTTTAGCATATTCTCGTTACGATACTCTCGCTGAGGATTGATATCAGCACACACATGAACGGCGTGGACGTCGGATTGGAAGATATTCGGCAGTCTATCTATGAGAACAGATAAGATGTAATGCCGTCGGGTCTTTTCGAGCCATCTGTGCACCAAGTTAAAGGGTGCAGCAGGGAGTATTTCTTGATTTTTGCAGCATTTCAGCTTGAAGTATTTCCTAGTACTGACTACTTTGAAGTTTCTATCGAAGCTAAAATTATGCAGATGTCATCGCATGCCGGAGTATACATAGAGAGTGCGAGTTATAAAGGGGATCGACTCGATATTTGTCAACTGAAAGATCGGAAAAAAGCTTGCTATACAAATTAAAAAAAAAGTACCAAAATCCGGAAACCGCAAAATCGCATGTCAACTTAGCTAAACTAACATTTATCCATAATTTCCTTGCAACTTATGCCAATTCTCTCACTGCACTCACCCACAATCGTCGCTAATAAGCGTTAAATCTGACACGCGCACATATGCCGGAGGTCAACACTCGAATCGTCTAAGTTACACAAAGAAAAAAAATAAAAAATCGCAACTTAGGTCACCAGCGGCACATGCTGTTTGTGTGTACGATTGCATGCATGCAATAACGGTAAAGAAAACACCATAACAAAAAAGAGAAACAAAACGCCTCATCACAATATCAGTAAAACAAACAGTTCCGCGGTAAATAAGAATTATAAAAAATTAGCAAAAATTATGATAGCAACAGTGGGGTCGATTTGACACGCTTCACACGCCAACCGCCAATTGCCAATCGGCCAATCCGCCAATTGTCCAGTGAAGCCAAGGTGCACATGCGCAATGCACAACAAGTTCACGCTTTTGGGGCTAAGCGCACAAATTTATATGCATGTATTTACCTGAGAGCCATGCATGCATGTACCTAGGTTTGTATGTACGCCACATATGCATGTACATATGTTTGCACATCAGCTCACTCAATTCCAATATTTTACTAACTTTTGGGTTATCTTCGAATTTTCACAGATAAATATTCGCTCATTTGCTCGTTTGTTTGTTTACTTCGAAAATTAGTGATGCCGTTGCGCGGATATCTACGCTAGGTCAATTGACTGAACCTTTACGGTGACTTTTACTCAAAAAAAAAAAAAACAAAAAACAAAAACGCTGAGTTCATTAATGGCAAACGTGCAATAAAACGTCAGAGGGTAGGCGCATATGCCGGCTTTCCCATTGCAACGCAGACGGCAAATTTGTACACAAATTGGTGACAATCTTAATTGTTGGTGAATAAATTGGGAAATTAGTAATTCATCTGCCTGTGCAAATAGGCAAATTTGTATGCGTTTCGATTTAATGGAGCACATTAACATTTTTTTTTTCTAAATTTTTTATGGCGCACAAATTGAAGTTGGTGGGTTGGTGGTATCTTTGAAATCTGAAAGCATAATAAATTTTAAGTATGCGAATCAGTCGATAGTCGCGTATACAATAATGCAATGTAGTCCATAATTTCTATGCTATACTCCTGAAATGATTAATTAAATGAAAATGGAATACAATTTAGCGAATGCAATTAGTGGCACTTAACCAAATTTTCGCTAATAGTCAGCAAGTAGTCACTGTCTACTCTGTACTCGTAATACATTTTGCGGCTAAATGAGCCATTATGAAAAAATTTAACAACATTTTCTAGTAAATGTGTGGGAATCAAGAGTCAATGGAATGAATGTGTGAAAGCGAAAACTGCTTAAAATTTGTTTGCCTTTGAAAAACTGTAAAAAAGTTCCGGTGTATCAAAATTTGAAAATAATTGTTCGATAAATAAAAAAAAAAAATTGGACATAAATTTTTGGCAATTTAAAAACTGAACATAAATTTTGGACGATCTAAAAATTAAAAGACATATTTTTTTTTGAAACTGAACATAATTTTATGGTAAATAAAAAATGAGAGAACAAATTTATTTTGGTACATTCAAATCTGTAAATACAGCAACAAATACTTTGCTGTTCACAAACTATTTGGTAATGTAAAATTGGAAAGACGTTTTTGTTCTCGTAAAACCTTGGCATACTCTTAAGGAAATAGTTTTTTGGTGACTTAGAAACTGGCCATACGATTTTGGTAATATAAAAATTGGGGAAAAAATTTTCTGTATTAAAATTTGGAGATAATTTTTGGATAAATTGAATATTGGATATAAATTTGTTTAACAAGTTAAACATTTTTTTTGGGTAACGTGAAATCTGCTAATAAGCCTTTAGTAATTATTTTTTTTTTTTAATTTTGGTTTTCGTTTAATTAGGTATACTGTTTTGAACACAGATTTTATGTAACTTAAAAACTGTACTTAAGCTTTTGGTTACCTAAGGGATAAGGACCAAATAATTTTAGTCAATTTAAATTAAATTTAAAGTTAGTTAATTTAATTAAAATTTTTTTTAATTAAAATCTTTCTATAGTTTTTTTGTTCATTCAAAAATTGCCCATATTTGTTTGGCAATTAAAAATTTGAACAAAATTATTGCTGTGTCATAAATAAATTTTTGGTAGTTCAGAAATCTGACGTACATTTTTGTTTACGTAAAAACTGGGTTTGGGACATAGTTTTTTTACGACTTAAGGACTGGACATACACACTAGGCGAAAAATGTGCGATACATCAAAATAAGGAGATAAGTTTTTGAACATTTAAAAACTGAATACAAATGTTGGGCAATTTGAAAACTGGACTTACATTTTTGGTTAACTTTAAGTTAGGTATATTTTTTTGTAGATAATTTAAATTTTAGAAAAATATTTTGGGATTATCAAAATCTGTGGACAATTCTTTGAAAATTTAAAAACTGGATATAAGTGTATGAGCAAATGTCACGAGTTAGTTTTTTTAGTGTCACTCCCTGCTCTCGGCAGAAAAAAAACGCTAAAGCAATCTGTTTGCAATTATTTCAATCAATGGGCTTCCAGAAACAAATTCAATAAAAAATAAATAAAATATTTTCACAATTTTAGCCTTCAATGTTCATTTAAGCAAATCGAAATTACTAAGTTTTTCATTGTCACACGAAAAAATCATAATGTTTTTTTTTTTTTTAAATAACTTTGGGAGGTTTTCAAATGGACCACGAAATTAAAAAAATGTCAGCATGCAGAATATCTGTCGCAGCTATTGAAATTTATTTATTTTTTTTTTTGATAATTTAAAAAGATAGTTCAAAATGTTAAATATAAATTAATGTTCGAATTTTAAATAACTAAAAATTAATTCCCAGTTTTTAAGCCACTTGTTTGCTGCAACTTTTATTTCTAAATAAATTATGCACACTTTTTTGTTAATAGCCAGTTTCTAAATTGATAAAAAATGATTTTACCTCAAATTTATCTCAAGTTCTATAATGACCAAAAATGTATGTCCATTCTTTAAACTAGCAAATAATGACTTCCAGTTTTGAGTTTATCTAAAAAAAAAGAAAAAAAAATTTGTCCAGTTTTCAGACTAACAAAAACTTATGAACAGATTTTAAATTACCAAATTTTTATTTCCAGTTTTTGTACATCATAAAGCTTTTGCCCAGTTCCTGAACCGTAAAAAGTTTATTTCTAGTTTTGAAATTACAAACAAATATGGTAAATTTTGAGAGTACCAAAAATCTATGCCAGTTCGTAAAAAAATAAAGTGTACTTCTAATATTAAATAAAAAGGAGTAAGTTTTGCTTTTAAGGCACCAAAAAAAATAAGCAAAAAAAATTTCCACATTTAACCTTCAAATTTAATTAAACTTTTAAGCTTAGAAGATGGCGTTGAAGCTCCTCATCAACAACAACAAATATTCCTATGTACGTATATGTAATTATTACATTATGTATGCCTGTTGATATCGATTCCCACTGCGATTGCATTACCTCAGCTTTTGGTAAGAAGAAGAATAATATGAAAATTCGGGTCAAAGCGCTGTTGCAATAAAGTTTCTACCTGCCACACGTTGGCTTGCTTATATGTAAATACATATGCACATTTATGCATCTGAATATGCGCAATAATACAAATCAGCGTGTTGCACGAACCACTCATGTGCAATAACAAAAACGGAAAAAATCGGCACAGAAATCATAAATATTTGCGAACGAAAATCAAGGAGCAACAAAAAAAAACATAACATCCATACGATGTCTAATCATAGCAAACGTTTTTTAGTGTTGCTTCTAAATAAAATATATGTATGTATGTAGATATGTATGTAAAATAGCAGTAAATTGTGGTAGAGGAAAAACAAAAACGAAAAGCAATCACAACAACCCCATGCATTCTAACGGGTGCTATGTGTACATTTGTATTTGTCTATGGGCTTATAACTGGATAATGCTTTGTAAATTCGCGGATTAGTTTTATAAGTTTTCCCTCCTTTCGTAGCGCATTAGATGGTCTTACTAAGCAGGCCTTTGGCATACATATACATACATACATAATGCAATTTCTATGCAGAATGCTAGTGACTCAATAAGCCTTTATAAGTTTAAAAGAGGACTTATGTATAACATTTCTAGCTTTTCGTAAGTTTTGCGTAATAGAAGATAGTGCTGATAAACTCAATCTAAGTCAGTATAGCTTGAGTCCGAAGAAGTCAGTTTTAGTAATGGTCAATGTTGCTTACATAATTTCATTTAACATTGGTAAAGATGAGCAGCTAGATTGAAATTTGCTGCTACAAATTTTGACTATACAGGGCGTATGAGTAACATTAATTCCCTTAGTAGGTCCATGGCTATCATTTCTGCCTGCGAAACTATTATCAAAACGAATTTATAGGCATCCGATTTTCCTAAGAGGATATATGTAAATGTAAATTTAATTTAATTTTTGGATTTTTATTCTCAGTTTCCATAAACTAATTTCCAGTATTTATTCTTTGCTTGTACAAGGTGATTAAAAACGGCCGCTGATCTTCTTTTGTAAATAAAACACAACAAATTTATCGAAATTTATGAAACACAATATCTGTTAAATGTCCACCAGGACCTTTTGACCGAAAACAATGGTCTAGTTAGCAAAGCATTGGCATGCCATTCGCGAAATCTGAGTGCGAGTCCTCGGGCAGCGGCAATTTTTCCCTGTTTTTAATTAACATTTTTTTAATTTAATATTCTTTTACTTTTTAGTCATGTTTATTGCATCCCTCGGATACAAGCCTACTCCAGTTCGACAAATGCCATCAACACGAATCTATTTCTCCACAATCGCTTGTTATACAGTGCGAATCGGATTAGATCCGTGCGGATGGTATCAGTCTGATACCGTAACAGGCATAATTGTTATAAAAAGGAATATATGTACATATATTCATAATTTTTAGAAGCTTTTTTTAACTTCATATTTGTATTTATTTTTTTTAAATTTAATTGATATTTAGATTTTGTTTTGGAAAAAATATTTTTTTTAAATTTAATTAAATTTATAGAAACTTATTTTTTCCTTTTTTCAATTAAATTTTATTTTTAATTTTTAAATGTTATTGTTTTAAAAAGAAAACTATTTTTTTAATTCATTAAAATTTTAGAAGCTTATTATTGTCTGCTTTTAATTTACTTTTTTTAAATTTTGATTTGATTTGCGTTTTTGGATTCTATTATTTTAAAATGGAAAAAATTTATTTTAATTTCACTGAATTTTTAAAAACTTATTTTATTTGCTTATTTTGATTTTTTTTTCTTCTTTTGTAATTTAAATTTTAGATTTTATTGCCTGAAAAGAAAATATTTTTTTAATATAATTAAATTTTTGGAAACTTGTTTTTTTTTTAATTTTTCCTGGTTAAATGTTTTTTCCTTCCTTAATTTAACTTTTTTTAATCTTTAGATTTTATTGTTTTAAAAAAGAAAATATCCTTTTTGATTCATTTAGTTTTTGAACCTTATTTTGGTCTGTTTTTAATTTAAAATTTTTAGTTATCTTATTTTTTTTTTTGCGATTTTAGATTATATTCACTGAAACCTTTTTTATTTTCTTATTTTTTTGTTCATTTTATCTCCTGTTGTAATGAAATTTTAGGATTTTATCATTTTGAAAAGAAAAATATTTTTTTATATAAATTAAATTTTTAGAAACATAATTTTATTATTTTTGAATATTTTTTTTTTTTAATTTAGTTCTTCAAATTTTTAGATTTTATTGTTATAAAAAGGAAAATATTTTTTTTTTTAATTCGTTAAATTTTTAAAAGCATAATTCAACCTTTGTTTTTAATTTTCTCTGCATTTTTAGGTTATATTATATTATAATGAAAAATATTTTTTATTTAATTTTTTTCGGTTTTCCAAATCTTTATTTATTTTTTCTTCTTTCTTAATTTAATTTTTAGATTTTATTGTTTTGAAAAGAAAATATGTACTTTTTTAATTAAACTAAATTTTAAGAAACTTTGTTTTTTTATTTTTTATTTTTTAATAACATTTCGTTTTAATTTAATTTTTTTTTTATTTTTTGCATTTTATTGTTTTGAAAAGGGAAACATTTTTTTAATTCATTTAATTTTTAGAAGCTCCTTTTTTCTGGTTTTAGTTTAGCTTTTTTATTTCAATTTTCTTTGCTCTTTTAAATTATATTATTTTAAAAAGGAAAAATATTTTTTTTTCACTTAATTTTTAGGAACTTATTTTAGTCCGAAAAATATACAAAAAATCACCCTATATTTTTACATACATACATACAAACATATGCATTTGAGTACAGCAAGTGAATACATGTCCAATAAAACGCTAAAAGCTCACATCTGAACATTTTAGGCAGCATGTTGCATGCCACATGCCGCATGTGGCATAAACGTGTGGCTTATGTGATGGCGTGTCGCGGCGATGTCGGTGGCGTTGGTGATATGGTGGCATGTGGTTTGAGTCCGTACGGTTTCAGTCAAAATAGACAACAAAACAAGAAAAAAAAAATACAGAAAAGAAAAATAACAGCAAACCAACAAAGTTCAATGAATAATATGAGTAAAACACTGTAATCACGTGTTGTTGCGCATTTATTTATGCGCACAACAACAGTGCAACACACCAAAAAAAAAAACAAAGAAAAACAAAAAACCAAAACAGAAAAAAAGCACAGCAAATAAAATTTATTTCGATGTTCTTACGAATTTATACTTACACACACACACACACACATATGCGCTTGCGTTTAGTTTTTCTGATTTTCTTTTTTGCATTTGATAAATTTTCCAACAATTTCGACTGTGTGATTCTGGCTTGTACACTTGTATGTATGTACGTCGTATTGCTGCTATCAGCGCGGTGGTCGCGCATGCGCCGCAATCTAAACGAAATCGCTGAAATGCTCGCCTTTTGCTCGCGCGCTGTGGCTAAACGATGCTGGTGTTTTTCGGGCATTCGTTCATTGCATTGCATTGCATTGCATTGCATTTCGTGCATTTCTACAATTTCATTTGATTTCTGTTGTTTTGTTGTTTTTGTGTTGCAAACCTTTTTTATTCACCTTCGGCGTGCGGGAGCGTGCGAATATTTGCTCAGGGCGCTCAAAAGCGTTCACCAACTGTGGCTGCCTTGCTGCCTCAAATCGAAATAAATGTGCCACACGTTAACCACAGGTGGCAGCGATGTGCCACGACGATGGCGGTGTCGGGAGGGCGGAGGCGGTGTATTCTCCCGTTCGCCCAGTTGTTTGCGTCTGTCTTCTGGTGAAGTAATCTTAAATTGTTACCGATCGTGTTGTTGTGATTTGTGTAGTTTCTGTTAATTTTTTTGCATTATTTTTGTCGTTTCTATTTCGTATGATTTTATTACAATTTTGTTTGTTGTTGTTGTTATTGCTGTGCTTGTTCTTGTTGCACTTGTCTCTAGCACTGCCTCATGCAGATGCACCTGCGGCTGCCACTTTCACACCACAAATCCTCGATCTACGACTCTCCTCTGCTGCTTCTTAGTGGCGATGTTTTATGTTTTTCGTCGTTGTTGTTGTTGTTGCTGTTGCCTTAGGTCATATCGAAATGCAGTTAGTCAGGCAATCTGTCATTGATACGTCTGTTTTGGCGGTTAAATTATTGCTGTTGCGCGACGTTAGTTGCTGCGGTGGAGTGCCTGCGGTGCTAAAAAATGTATGCACCGATGCTTCGATGAAGCTGATTATCGGTTGAGGAAAATTAAGGGATTTCAATCAGCGCTTATGAATATGCAGTTAATTGTCTTTTATGGCATTTTGATTTACAGCTGAATACATATACTTTGTTTTTTTTTTTTAAACAAGTGGCTATTTATTATAACTAAAGCCAAATGTTAATCCGAATTCAGCTTGGCTTCCAAACAAGAAATTTGAGGCCACTCTTTCCTTTCCTAGAACCCACTTCAAACTTGCTGATGGATTGTTTTGGTAATAAATAAGTCAAGCTTTTTTCAAAAGATTTCGTTGTTTTTTTATGCAACGGCAACAATTCGCTTTACGATTTCAGCGATGTAGGAGACTCTTCTAGACATTCTACATATAGATATCTATTTAAAAGCGCTGCAGCGAAAACATTTTTAAAATTTGCAGCCTTAAAATCGTAGAAGTTGATTCTGACCGCTACTGAAATTCAATTTCCCGACAGAATCAATTGGGTGTCAAAATATGGAGTGTTTGAATCCATTCGGGACTTTAAACAGCTTACTAAGATCAGCCCATCTAACCTAATCCTAAGCTCGTTGCCAAAGCTTATTTTGCAGAAAGTGCCAAATGGATTTTATCTGAGAATTTGTAACTGAGTTGTTCCAGTAAAAGAAGACGAATAGGGAGCATAGGGCCAGCAATGGAGTCACAAGTGGACATCATGTGTGACACAGATTCTGATGATAGCGATGATTACGATACTGATGCATTAACCCCAAACCACCGCCATCGTAAAGAATCTAGCAGAACAAAACTATTTCAATAGATTCGCGTTGACGGATTTATACAACACTTCGCATGGCTGGTTTATCTGCAGTTAATCTGGATCAACGCTGCCGTCTGTTTATGTTTTTGTTGTCTCTACGGCGTTTCTGCTACTTATCAATACTGCCTTTGCTTTGTGATCAGCGAGTTCTAAATAGATATCCTGATGAAATCCATGCCTTCACTCTCTTTATAGCTTCGCTGGCTTTCCTTTAAATATCCTGTATATGCTTCGCTACTATTACTACAGCGAATCCTATTATTTTTGCCCGAGGAGGCATACATTGAGTTCCACAGGAGAAGCCCGAGAACGGATCCTTGGGGTACCTCCGCGGAAACACTGTTTGTTGCAGGCCCCCTTGATGTCGAGGAAGGGCCCTACAGCATAACCTTTATGAGTGAAGGCTTTGGTTATCCACTTTACTAATGTGTGCAGTGCGGTATGCACCGAACTTCCCTTCCAATAAGCGTGTTGAGCTCTCGAAAGATGGTAACGAGAAATCCTGCTTCTTATGTCCAGGTCTCTTCCGACTGAGATAAAGCCTAACCGGAATGATAAGGAATATACTAAGACAAAGATGAATATGAAAAGGAATAATAAGGGGAAGAGAAATGCGAAGACAAAGACCAAGATAAAAGAGAATGCGAAGGCGAAGACTACTAAGTTAAGCGCGAATTACGTTGGTGAAGATGAAGACAAATTTGAAGTCGCACACGAATCCAAAGAAGTTGGAGGCCCAGTATCAGCCTTTGGCAGCAAAGTTAAACTCTGATATTTATGTTTTAGCAACCAAGAAGAGGTTAGGATTCACGAAAAATCACTACAAATGCAGAAACGCCACTAAGTCAGTAAAGAAAAATCCACGAAAAATTTCGTTTTTTCTTGCTTAAAATATAAAAAGTGAACATTTTAAGACATGTATATTCATGTTTTATAATACTCGAGGATTCTTATGGGCACTTATGTATCTATGTTTGAAAAGACCTGAGCCGGTAGTCCTATCTACAGTTGCTCGCAGCGGCAATTAGTTGGCTGTAGAGTTTTCCTGTTAGTAGTAACCTCAATAGAATACATAAAAAAACCTCAATTGAGAAGACGTGGTTTTTGTTAGGTGGGTTTGGAACGCTCCTTTTTTAAAGTAGATAAATCAACAAATAATGTCACATTTACTTTTTCGCACCTATGACCTACTCTTTTCCTTTCCACCCAAAATGCCCGGACTTTCTAACAAAACAAGAAAGCTTAGATGTTCAACAGAAATTAACTATTTCCAAAAATATTTAACAGTTTATTGTAAATAACAGCTAATGGCAGCAAGATTTTACAAAGCATACGCATTCAATCAACAGAATAAGAAAGCAGAAAGCATTCACTTGTTGACGAAGAAAAATGTAAAAAATTAGTATTTTAGTGAAATGCGATGTTGCTGCGAGAAATGGCTGACGAAAAAATGCCACCGTTCACTAATAACTGATAAGAGGAACATTCAACAACAAAAAGGACCAGCAGCAACAACAACAACAACAACAACAACAACAGCAGCAGTGGAAGCAGCTGTAGCAGCGTTAGAAACAAGAAAAAAAAACAAAAACAAAACAAAAATTAGCAATTTATAAAATTTACTAAAAGCGTGTGCATACAGAATAACAGTAACAACTAACAGCAACACTAACAACAACCAATTCTAATGCTCTTTTTGCGTGTTGCCATTTTAAAGCCAATAATTCAGCTCCTTTGTACTTTTATCTAAATACCCAGTTGTTGTTGCTATTGCTGGCATGGTTATGTTTATTGTTTTTTTTTGTTGTCGGTAATTTACCGCAACACGTCTGCTGTGGCGCAGCAGCCGCACTGCAACACTTATAAGTAATGATTACCAGATGATTTAGCGATAAAATGGCAAAACCATTGACCTGACACAGAGACTTGAGTTGGTTGCTCTTTAGTAGTAAACCACCGTTGTTGTTGTTGTTGTTGTTGTTGTTATGGCTGCTGCTGCCGCCTGCGATTTGTTGCTGTGCTTTCCTGTTGTTGTTGTTGTTGTTGTTGTTGTTATTGTTGCTGTTGATTGTGTGTGAAAAAAAAGTTGCTTCCACTATTTTCGATTTGTATTCACTGTTTGTGTTATTGTTGTATTTAATGTTGCCGTTACGGTTCATTATGAACTGGTGTTGTTAAATTGCTATTGCTATTGCTGTCATTGTTGTTATTTTTGTTGTTGTTGCTGCTGCCGCTGCTGCTGTGTTTTTTTTTTCGATGTTTGCCTTGCTTACATAAAACAATGCCGCCGCCGCATTCGTGGCTCGATTAAATATATCTGCCAAATGCATGTGTGTGTGTGGATGCGAGCGCGCATGCGTAGTTTAAACGCAACGATGGCATCATCTCTGCTGCCGCTTTGGTGGCTTTCGTGGTTGCTTATGATTGTTTTAACTAAGCGCTTCGACTAGACTGTGTGTGGGAAAATTTTTTCGTTGCATAGAAGTTTTGGAAGCAGTTAATGGCCGTAGAACAATGAGCGTAAGTGGAAAAAAATTAAGATTTGAAATTTAAAAATGAAAAAAAAAAAAAAAATAAATTATAGCAGGTCAAGCTGAGAAGATTTGTAGTTTCGAGAGCAATAAATGTGTGGAAAATATTTAAAAGTAAAATTTTGAATGTCATTTCATGAAATGAAAAGGTTCAGAAAGATTTTAGTTTTAAAATTTTTAATTTACATTTTCCAAATTCTCATATTCGGGGATACCAAGTAAAGTTTTTGGTTAGGCGTTAAATTTTTGTTAAAAAATACTCTCTAAATTCAATATAAAAAAACGCTACACCAAAATTTTGGCACTCAGATTATATCGGAAGGTTTTTTAATCTTCGATGACTCCAAATAAAATTGCATGCCTTACATTTTTGTAGAACATTCTATTTGTCCATATGCTGTTTTAAGTAACCTCACACCGAACTTCTTCAAAATAGGGTTGAAACGACCGGGATCTTTCGGGATTTTTTTTGGTATTTTTACTGAACCTTCTTTACATTATTTCGAGATATTTTGGCAGCCCCCGGGTTTTATTTTTTGACCTTTTCCGGAAAGTTTCGGTACTCTTTTGGCATTTTATTAAATTTGTTTCGAGACTTAGCGGTATATTTGTTGTTTTACTTTTTCTTTTTGGAATTTTTCCGCGACTTTAGGGACTTTCTGTTTGATTTTTTAACATTTTTTTTTGTGTAGTTCGATTATTTTTTTTAGGCTTTTTGATATCTCAGAATTTTTTCGTGACTTCCTGGATTTTTCGGGGTTTTTCAAATTTATTATTTATTAATTTATTTTTTTTTTTTTGATTTATCGGGGTACTCCGTTATTTACTTCTTGTATTATTTCAGGATCTTTCGTTATCTTTCCCGATTTTACGGGGACTTTTGAGGTTTTTCTTAAACTTTTGGGATTTTGTGAGACTTTATGGGGTACTCCGTTTTTTATTTGCTGTGATATTCTAGAATTTTGGGTTTTTGATTTTTTTTTTAACTTTTTTTAAATTAATTTTTTTTTGTTATTTCTGGATTTGTTTGATTTTTTTTAGTGCACTTGAAATATTTTTAGAACCTTCTTTTTGGTTTTTCGCGATTTTTTAGAGTACACCGTTTCTTGTGTTATTTCAGTTTTTTTGTGGGGTCAATAGGGGTTTTCCGTGGACTTTTGAGATTCTTGTAAAACTTTTTTTTGTCATCTTTTGAGATTTTTTCGGTATTCCGTTTTTTATTGATTTCCTTCGGCATTTTTTGGGGTCTTTCGAGATTGTTTAGACCTTTTTTGTGTTTTTACGAGATTTTTAGATAAGTCCGTTTTTTATTTTTCTTTTGATACTTCAGGCAGTTTTCGGGATAATTCGGGGAATTAGGGTTTTTTTCGATTTTTTCTTTGATTTTTCGATATATTTTTTGTGTGCTCGGTTTTTTCTTTATTGCGGTACTTCATGATTTTTTTTTGGAGCTTTCGGGATTTTTTCAGAATTATTCCGTATTTGTCTAGAGTTTTCCCAATGCCTTTGGGATTTTTCGGGAGCTTTTGGTATTTTCGAGGAAATTTCGTGTCTAGAGTACATAGAATTATCAACTTTTCTTTTTACTAATGCCTGAAATGGAAGCAAAANATGTTCGGCTCCGCCCGAACTTAGACTTTTTTACTTGTTTTTCTTTTTTTGAAAAAATATCGAGTAAACTGCCTTTTTAATCAACAAATGTCTTTGACTTTAAAGGCGTTTTAGTTGCGAGTTTCGAGTAGATCTCCTACTATAGAACCCTGCAGTTCGAAAATATAATCGGCAGTGTCTAATAAACGTATCAGCATTTAAGTAGTTTCAGTTTTTAGTTCCATTGCATTCCACTGAAATTTTGAGCTGCTTTCCTTCGCTCTTTAACTAAAACCTGCAAATTATAGCAATCAATTTGCTTGTGCCACACAAAAACGCTCGAGGAGTGACATCCAGTTGAGTGTTGAACAGTGGTGCAGAGGCGCGTGTGCGGTGCAGCTAAGTAGCCGAAAGCGGATATAGCAGCTATCAAAGGAATGCAAAAAAGCGGAAAATTCAACCAAAACCACATCACTGCAGCGGTGGCTAGGTGTAAGCATACCACCTGTCTGTTTTGCCGCTGCACCAATTGTCCGTAAAACTATTTTAACCCTCTACACTCCAGTCCCACCTCACCGAAGTCACCAACTCATTGACGTTTCGTCGCTGATGATGTCTTTCAGCGATTGCGGTGATTTTCACTTTAAGCTTTCCTAAGCCTGTCTGCTGATTACGAAGTCAAGGAATATAAATGTTTTGCGGCTGTTTCAAACACTCATTTGTTGCATATGCCGCCCGCAGCATTGGCATCATCAGCGGTGCAGCAGCAGTGAAATGAGTGCAGTTCACTGAGCAGCCAGCCAGCCAGCCAGCCAGCCAGCCAGTCGGGCAAGTGTTCGGTGCTTCCGCTAGGCTACGATGCACTATTCCTGCTCTTCATTTAGTTTCATATTTTGTGTCATTTACTAAGCTCTGCCGGCGTGCCCCGATTGTTTTGCCTATGCATTTTGCATCTAAATGAGTTTTCCATTTGCGCATTTAGTGGCGGCAGCAACTGTTGCTACCATTTGATAGCTGCTGCGGCCTCTGCTGCTTGACTTGCACCTTTGGTTCAGCCGGCGGCGCTAGCAATTGTGTTTCCAGAATTTCTCTCTTCTCCAGCACTTTTCTCTACATAAAGCTATGATTTCGTTGATTTTTCTTTCGCCTTTTCAATGGCTTTTCGCGAACTGCTTTGGGCATTCGAGTGTCGTAAATTTTCACATTACTCACTCATTTATTCACTTAGCTCTCAGTTAAGAAGAGCTGTTCATTGGCTACCTTTTGGCGTTTTGTTTGCGGTACACTTCAGTTTGCTGCTTTGGCAACTACATATTCATATAATTCTTAAAAAGCCCATTTAGCATTCAATTCTGTTAGTTGTAATAGTTCCCCTTCGGTAAAAATGATTTTGCTATTAAAGCTCCACTTTTGTTCTTGAAATCGGCTAGGAGTCGCGCAAGTGCAAATTACTTCTTTACGGCCAAACAAATTTTTTTGTAAATAAAAGCTAAAGATGGACGGATCTGTAAGCCGATGACCATTTAACAAAAAGGGGATCGCTTCAGGGTATTAGAAATATTAGATCTTTTTATGGCGTAGTTATTACACGCAGGATAAAAACTTATTATATTTAGTTCTAAAATCAGCAGTCGATGTGGGCTGATACCAAACCTCGTCACCCAATAACTCCAAACTTTGTGATCTTCCGCCAATTATTTAGGCTAGTCTAAACAGTTCCATCAGCTCCTGGATACCATGGGTGACAAGCCGCAGTATTGTGTTACTGGAGCGCGTCAGCTTATTATTCAGTCTCCGTTGCCGCTAGACTTTTTTGTTGGGTTTCCGAAAGTCTCAGTCCTATGCCACTAAGTACACATAACCTAGCCCATCGCTCAAATTGAGCCAGATCTATGCGGCAAACTGACTGAGAATTAGACCGTTCGCATCAGTGGCGAACTTTTAAGCGATGTCATATTCTATACAAAATGACATTTCGGTTTTCAAAAAAACATGTTCTTTGATACCTCACACACAGTTTTTTTTTATTTCACTGCATTTCAAAATTTACCTACCTCTATTGGAAAAATCTTTATTAAAAGCTCCGAGCTCGATTGAAAATTTCCGTTTGATATTTGTAGAATGTTATCTTTTGAAAATGTATCCTATGTTGGATTGGGTAGTAATTTTTTTCTTTCCGGATCGTACACACAACGCTTATAGAACAAAAGTCAGAATTTACCCCAATAA
Source organism: Rhagoletis zephyria (assembly GCF_001687245.7). Lineage (NCBI taxonomy): Eukaryota > Metazoa > Arthropoda > Insecta > Diptera > Tephritidae > Rhagoletis > Rhagoletis zephyria. The sequence continues at coordinate 481,184 of NW_016157163.1, read as the reverse complement.
TTTCTACAAATTATTTGGTCTGTAAAATCAAGGGAATCATCCTGAATTCCTCGAATTATTTGGGAAGTATCAACTTGAGTGATAACAATCAATGTTTTTAAGCTAAGATATTCCTTTAGGTGTCTTAGAGCGTGCATATAACATGCAGCCGTTCTAGTTAACCAGAGCTTCTACCTATTTGTATTAACCCGACATTGAACAAACTGCGCTTAACCCATGGATGGTTGCGTTGATCTGCATCAACTTGTTGATTTGGAATTATCTTGGGAATTAACTGCAGTTAATCCGGGTTAAATTCTAAAGCTAATTCTCAAACTTAATGCGCTGTGCATTTTCAATGACAACACTGACTAAGGGCCGGTTAGTCACGACACTATTTCAGATAGGAATCCAATCGACATTGAACACGAACTTATGTGAACTTAAGAAAGTTCAATTACATAGCAGTTGAGAAGTGCATGTGCAAAAATTGCATAAATTGCATAAAGGAATTGTTTGCACATGCAGCAGTACATAGCACGAATTTAGGCGCCCGGTGTTAGCAGTCGCGCCTAAGCATAAGGAAACAAAAATGTGCGAGTTTGGCGTACGCTTTAGCCTACAACTAAGTAGGAGCCAGTCAGAGCGATTCTTAAATACAAATGTTTATCTTATTTTATTTTTCGATCTTATTTTATTTTAATAACACACAATAATTATAATAACATTTAAAAAAATAAATGTAATAATCGAAGGATCTAAAAATAAAAAAAAAAAATTAAAATTAATTTTGCTGGCCCTAGCATTAGAGCGTAAATAATTACTCCTCTGAAAGCTTAGCACAATATTTGAATTTTATTAGCTTTTCGATGGAGTGATATGGCAGTTGGTTGATCCTCAACAAATTTTGACTCAAAAATGCATCACCCCAGAAGAAATGCACTATTCGTGAGATTCCTGATGCACTTCACAGCTACTGCTGTGCTTAGTCCCATATTTTGCAATCAAACTGGACGTTCCAAAGAACCGAAGCTCACCAATTCATCAGCTAGGACGTTGTTTTGCAGGCCACAGTGTTTCGGTACCTACATGAGCTCAAAATCGTTCCATTTTGCAAAGGAGCTCAGCATCGACTAATATTCCAATCCGATACTCGAAGAGATTGGCGAGGTTTCTAAAACCTTTATAATAGCTTGGGTGTCACTAAACACCCTAAGTTGCAGTGTACAGCATGGGTAACCTATGAAATTCTGTAGGCACCCTCAGTTAAGATTTAGCATTTGTGTATTTCCTTTACCCATTTGATAGACACTGTTAAGCGGAAACCGAGCGCTTGCAACTTTTCAAAAGCTAAGCTTTGTTTCATTTGGGCAAACTATTTGAAAGGCCATTCAAATCCACACTAGCCTTGCGTTTGAATAAAAACTTCGAAGTCCTATTAAAAAAAAAAAAATTAAATTCAAAGTCCTACGCAATTTCATAGTATAATAGGCATTTTTAATTGCTCCCTCATCTGCACAGCTACTACCAAAATTATGCACTTGGCATCACCAAGCCATTGCTTGTTGCAACATCAGCACTTTTGTGGTCAATGCTGTCATCTTTGTCATTTTTGTCTGGCCTCGCGGTTGTCGTCATCAGCTTCATTAGTGAGATTTTCGAGTAACCATCACATCAGCACAAGCATCAGCTGCTGTTGCGCTTGTTGGCTAATATGTCAGGCATACTTACTTGAATACCGCAAAAATAGCTGGACAATTTCAAGCTGCCATATTTGCGGGTGCTCGGGTGATATATTATCGAAGTCATTATAACGAGAAACGAATTTGGAACAAACAAGCCACCACCATCAAAGGGGCATTTAATGCACACACACGAAATGTAAATACGAGTAACTCGCGCATGTGCGTAGAATAAAAAAAAATCTGTGAAAAAGTAGATGCGCTACATAACTAGAAATATAAATAAATAATTGACACTTGCGATGTGTCGCAGCCGTGTTTGTGGTGTCATAAGAATTTTAATTTGTTAAACAGCCAAGCCAATTTGATTGCAATGGTTCGCAGCGTTGATGTTTCGCTGAGTTTTCTATTTTATTTATTTTTGTGCCTTCTTGGCAAGAGGTCAATGTGAACGATTTTATAGAGGCAGCATCTTTTTTTTTATTTTTTTTGATTTTTTGTTTTGGCAATTTCGGCATTGTGATTTTCAAAACATTTCATTTAATTGGCTACCAAGCGTGCAATACACGCACCTCAAAACGTTGAAGATTTTTTGAAGAGCACTCTCGGCATGGCAAGCAGCCGCAGTGGTGTTGTTTAACAAGCCGCCAGGCTAAGTGATTTCATTCATTTTTGGGCTTAGACCGCAATCAGCAATGGTTGCATTCTCGTTTCTTTGTTGCACGCATCTGTTGCAATGCTAGTGGCTGGTGGCTGGTGGTGGCTGGCAGCTGATGATGATGCCTTGCAAAATCCAAAGTCGAGCAGCCAAAAATGCACGAAATGCATTCACAAGTACATCCGTTGTTTGTATGTAAACTGGTACACATATTCGTTTCGATTGTGACTGAGTGAATTTGCTGCTGCTGCTGCTGCTGCTGCTGCTTCTGTCGCCGCATTGTCCCCAGCGTGCGAGCGACGAGCAATCGAGTGCGCTATTTGCAAGAAGATGTAGCATTGATAGCGGCAAAAACTAAATCGAATACTTCAACGCCATTTGGCAAAATAGTAGATCGCAACAAATAAACAAAAGCAAAAAAAAAATATACAAAAACAGCGAAAAATTTGTGTAAAACAAAAGACTTAAGCAACGAACCTCGTTCACAATGCGATCGTCTGATCACCTGTCACAAGCGTGACGAGCGCGCTCAGGTACTTAACTTAAATGCACCTCTATTGCTGGTTAATGCTGCTTTGTCTTCTGTTTTTTTTTTCTGTTCTTCTTCTTCTTCTTCTTTTGTGTTTTAGGTTTTGCGCATTGGTTGTATATTTCGTTGCTGTTTTGTTGTTGTTGTTGTTTTGACTTGCTATTATTGTCGCTTTTAGAGTTTAGTTAGACATTTTATGACCGCTTTAGTTAGTAAATTCGTTGCTTGTTTTCTTTAAGTTTATTGCTCATTTTATTACTTTGAGTTGTAGGTTTTTCACTGATTTCCTCCTCTATTTAAAAAAGTTAGTAATTTGTGTTTTCCCAAAATAAAAACAAAAAAATGCAATACAGAGTTCGTTGCCTTGTTAGCAAAAGGGCCGCATGTTTAAGTGTTTTTTTTTTTTTTTTACTTTCCGCTGTGCAAAAATGAAGCATTGGGAAGTTAAGGTGCCTCGCCAAAAAGCGGACTATTTTTTTCAAATCGGTGTGCGAGGTGTTAAAGAAGAATATGTTTAAACTTTTTGATCGAAAAGACTCTTTAAATTATGCATAAGAACAGATTAACATTCCTAGCATTTCACTGGTTCAAAATCGTGAATAAAACGACAGGCTGGTTAATATAATCTTATAAGCTTAAGGTTATATTTTATCTTTATCCCTACCTCTACCTTTTTCGTTCTAATATAAGAGAAAATCGAGAAAATTTTCGATAACAAAAGCGAGATGAATATCGATAACAAAGTCGATAAAAATATCGATAACCAAATCCATAAAATATCGATAAAAAATCTGTTCCATTGTTGGTGCACCCTATATATTTCGTATACTTTTATTATTACGTTAAGTTTTAAAACTGAACTTTGGATGCATGGTTCCCCTCGGCATTGGAATTTCAAGGTCGGAGTTTTTTACAATATCGATCTTCCTACTATTTTGTAGCCCTGTGTTGATGCCAGTAAAACTTAGAAGAGCTTTATTCGACTGAAACGGGATATGAACACGCAGGGGATGAGATCTTAAAGATCTTGAAAGGAGGCTGTTGGTCCAGCCTGAGTCTGTTCGTACGCCTTGATGGACCAAAGCTGTGTAGTTTTATGCTCGACCACCTCAGTCGGGGATTTGAATATATTTGTTGAGCCACTTGAAGAACTCCTGAAATATACCATTGATGCTGTGAAGTGAGCGTCTAAAAAAGTTTGTTGAATCTTATCTTCCTAACTCACAGTAAAGATCCCATGGATTAGTTTAGGGCTTGCGGATGAAATGCAGGGGTTATTGATATTTGCTTAAGGAGTTTTGGGGCTTCCGACAACAACAACAAAATATTTTAATAAATAGCTAACAAAATTTAGGACTTTATTTTAAGCATTATTTAGGGGACCAGTACAGAACAAACTTGTGGAATGATGATAATGCCGATAAAAAAAAAGAAAAAAAAACATCCCATTAAAGCAAAATCTTTCTCTATTGAAAGTTTGCTTTCGAGTTACTCTAAGCTTTTCTTACCACCAGTCACTACATATTTTAAATCGCCACTTATTTCAAGAGCAGATTGCAGCTGTTTACACTCGGACACATCCATCGACGGGTACCTGTTAAGTGCTGGATTACTAAATTGAAATGTACAAATAAATTTATATTTCTCTAAAAACTCATTACATATCTCATTTCGATTCACATTTGTTTGTTAGCAGCCCAGCGTGTGAGCAAACAAGCCATTTTTCACAGAACAAAAATCACCAGGCAGTTTGCTGCGAAGTTAAGTCCTTCGTCTGCAAAGCGCCAGCCGGCGGGCAAGAAAAATTACAAAAAAAAAAAAATGAAATAGACAACAACAAGCATTTAAGTTGGTCAATGAAAAATGAGCCAGGAAAATCGTAAAAATTATGATTATCACAGTGAAAAACTAACAAACGTTGCCACCATCCAATATCACCACTTGCATTTTGAGTAAGTACTTTTATGCGGATGCATGAATGTGTATGTACATATGTATGTATGCATGTATGCATGTGTGTTTTGTTGCAATCGAACGGCAACACCGCAAGTATTTAAGCACAAAATGTAAATATACTTTAGTGGCACTTTCAAGAGGCGTTTACATGCAACAAATTGTTGTTGCAATTGTTGAGTGAGTTGCAAAGTGGAAGATGCGTGGCAGCAACATTTCACGCATTTAACGATGAGTTGTGTATTAGTTATGCTACAAGAGAAAAACAATTAAAGGAGTGAAGAAAAAAGTCGATGGTGTATAACGTATAATGTTGCCAGGTGGTAATATTTCGCACGCACATTTGTGGCAAGTAGTTTTTTATTGCTATAAACGCAAATATAGCAACTGGCCGTGTAGGAAAAGCAAACTGCACTTAACAAAATTTACTAATGTGATTTGAAAATGGGAACCGAGCGTTCGACTTCTCACAAGAAAATTAGCGTAGAGTAGGAAGAGATAGAATATATCCAGCAGTGATGTGTGCGAGTGCCCGTACTCAAATATCCGAGGCTACCACTTCTTCGAGAAGGTTTACCGATATTCGCTAGAAAAAGAGTACAGGTTTAGGATAGATCTCAGGAAATCCTCTCGTGGGCATCACAAAACGCCTCTAGGTGAGCTCTTTAAATAAAGTTGCGCATATCATCTAATTAAACTTAAAATAACAGAAGCAATGGAAGTAAGTTTCAAAGCGAATTATGCAGAATATATGCAGCTGGTTAATGCGAAAGAAAAAGGCAGATACACTCAAACGTATTTATATAGAAAGATAGAGAAAGGAAGAGAGTGAGAAAAGAAAATAGTGAGAGGGAAAGGGAGAGAGGAAGAGAAAGGTAAAGAGAGAGAGAGAGAGAGAGAGAGAGAGAGAGAGAGAGAGAGAGAGAGAAAAATAGAAAGAAAGACAGAGAGTTTAAATAAAAGTCAGATTTTGTGTTCATGTTAAAGATTCCCTCTCAAATGCCAATATCCGCCATTTTGATACTCAAAAATGGTTTTCCCGAACGCCTCGTGAACATGGTAAAAATTATTTCTTTGAAAAGTGGTCACTCGTCGATTTTAGAAATATTTTTAAGGAGTGCGGATAGATATTGACAGCAAGAACAAAATATATTTTACGCTACAAAAATAGCTGCTTTCCTAAAACTTTCTTGCTCGAAATATGGCGATTAGGAAGGGATTGATACGAGTGTTCCAAGTATAAATGAAGGCCATTTTTAAAATTATACTTGTATAGATTTATCTACCAGCAGGTGTGGTCTTTTCCTTCAAACGCGTTTTATGATAAGTTACTGCATATATTTTTACTGATTTTTTCCTGCAAGGATTTATAACAGCTAATTTTTATTATCAGTTAAATAGCAATTGCAATTCATAGTTAATAATTTGCCGCATAAAATTCAAATGTTATGCGTTTGAGTGCAGCTGCTGAGAAATTGTTACTAACCGTGGGATAGTTGATTAATTGCCAATTAAAAAGAAAGGCGAATATTAAATTATATGAAAGATATAGAAGTAAAGTACGTATAATGCAAATAAATGATAGTGAAGTAATTAAAATATATTTTATAAGGGGAAAGAACTGCACCAGCTTAGTTAAAGGCAGCCTAGGTTTTACTACTATTCTAAGAAGTTCACATTTTTTCAACAAACTTGAAATTCTGTGATCGGATGTTGGAAATCTGTTCCACCAACATGAATTTCTACTAAAATTCCAAAATACGCTGCAACTTAGTTCCAACCCTGTTTCCCCACTCTCACCCTCAACCCCAGCAGAGTCATGCAGATACCACTTTGCCGTGACCTTCGATATGCCAATGTTCGACCTTTTGCAGTGCCGTTACAATGTTGTTTTAAAACTTGTATGTGAGGTGATAAAAACAAAGAACAAACGAGGTTTTCTGTAATAAAAATTAGCCAAAGAAATGTCGGTCTTGTTTGTAATGATTCACAACACAAAGCGTCTTTTACGACCTTTATTTGTTACAGAAACTCTTAAGGTGGTCCGTTGATTTCGGCCGCCGTGATGCTGCAATTTGTTATGTTTCGAGAAACAAAGATCGTTCAATTCGTATTGCCCGCTAATGTGCTCCGCATAGCTAAAATGGTGAGCTGACCAAGAGAGATGTTGTTAAGAAATTTGTGGAAAAATAAAAAAAACAAAAACACAAAAAAAAAACCAACGCTGATATGGTGAAACGAAGAGTGCATTAGTGTTGAACAAATTTTCAAAAGCACGAAATCTTGCATAAGCGTTAAGTTATTTTTGTTGTTATATATATATATATATATATATATGTGCATTAGAGTGTGTCAAATAAAATGAATGTTTTGTTTCTTTCGGTGCTGTGCGAACGGGGCAAAAATCAAAAATTTTGTTTTCCCAAATATATGTACACGTAATTGGTATTATTGGAAATGCGCCGGTCCCAAATTTTATATAATATGCATAAAATGAAAAAAATCACCTTGAAGTTGACGCATTTTAAACCAAATATTTTAGTCAGAGCCACATCAGTTTTGGACATTACACGAAAGAAAGTGTCAAAAATATAACTTATGAGACATTAAGTTAAATTTTTAATTTTTTCTTTTAAAATTGCTTTAAGTTATTTAAAAAAATTTGAATTCTGTAGTTTAGACTCGCTATATTTTAAATACAAATATATTTTGTTTAAAATAAAAATTTAACTAAAGTTTAAAGGACTCAATCTAAAAATCATGTCAAGTCAGGTTTTTTTATTCCATAAATCAAAAGTATGGTATTTTATTTGTTGAAAAATAAAATAAAAATTTGCCAATTTTTTTGTACTTTCATAAAATAATTTCATATTTTTTGGCTAATGCACCATTCATTCGATTGTCAAAAATAAAAAAGCACATTAAATGCCTTATCCTTTGAATGTGTAATAAAGATATAATTTTTTTAAAAGAGTTGCCACCTGTTAAAAAATTTAATTGAAATTATTTAATAAGTTAAATGAATTATTAAAAGATGGGAATCAATTGAAATAGGTTTTGAAAAGGTTGATTTCTTAACTTCATGTAGGAGGGTTGCCACCTGTCTAAAAAATCAAATTCCACGAGAGACGAGAGAGGTTTAAGGTCATAGCTTGCAAATATTTTGAAGAGAGTCGCCAGCTGTTTGCAAACCGAATTCAATTAAATTATAAAAAAATTTTATATATGAAGTATTAAAATATTTATATCAAATATAAAACAATATTTGTTCTTTAGTCATACACCCATGTTATTATACATACATATTTTAGTTTACCCAACTCTATTAATTAAATTAAATTTAATTGTTAAAAGAGACGGCGACCCTTATATGTGCGTAGTTTAGAAGTAAATAATTTTCAAAACAATGTCGTTTGATACTCGTATTGTAATATTTAATTCATTTAACTTACTAAATAATTTGAATTAAATTTTTTAACAGGTGGCAACCCTTTTCAATTGTTTTGTTGAAAATAGGGGAATGAAAATTTGCGATAATTATTTTTTTTTTGTGACCGAAAACGAAACTTTCAAATGATCGGCTACTTGTAACCAAATGCATCTGTAAATCGCTCTATCATCATAAATTAACGATAAAACCTTCTACCTTTGGTTGATGAAGTTGAAAGAATAAGGGATGCGTTCAGACACAAGTAACCGTAAGTAAAATAACGACTCATATATTAAGGCAAAGATGCCTTCAGAAAAGTGCTTTATGCTTTTAATTTCTTTTTGCACCGAGGCAGCTGCGACAGAAGTGATTGGCAGGCAGGCCGATAAATCAGTGGGTGTGGTTATATTTTCGTCGCTTTCCAAAGTAGCGCGTGTTTTAACCAGAGATGGGAAAATTTGTATTTACTAAATACCAAGTGCTAATGGCTGCTGTAGCTGAGTGGTTAGAGTCGTACAGTAATGCAGCGAGTGCAATAAAATTCTACGTATGCATATTCGCGGTGTGCTAACACAAAAAGACAAACATTGAACATATAAACCGTTATTTTGCTTTTATTTAGTGATAATCACTATTTTCAGTAAGCAAACAAATACCGTCATTGCAGTAACGATAGCCAGCAGGGTGGTGGATGGTAATGATAGCGGTAATGTAATATTAATGGTAATGAAATGGTCATGGTAACGGTATTGGTAACGGTAATGATAATGGTAATGTGAAAGGTAGCGATAATGGTAATGGTAATGGAAAAGGTAATGGCAATGACAACGGAAATCGCAATGGGAATAGTAATGATAAGGGCAATGGGTGACAATAGTAATGGTAAAGGTAATGACAAAAGTTAATGAAGTGGCAAAGGGTAATGGTAATGGTAAAGGGCAGTGGTAATGGAAAGATGTAATGGTAATGGTAAAGGGTAATGGTAAGTGTAAGTGTGGCAATGGTAATGCTAGTGGTAGTAGTTGGAAGTAACGGTAATGATAATGGTAATGGTACTGGTTACGGTAAGGATAATGGTAACGGTGGGGGTGATTATAACGCCCATATAATTAGTGCGAATTCTGACTTAAATTTCTTATCGAATCCAAATTTAATTGGCTTTTTGACTAGCCATCAACGCTCGAAATTTCAGTATTAAGAGCTGTCAATTTCAGTGTGAAGTAAAGCCATGACAATTGGCTTGAAAGTTTGTGCAAGAAAGCGTTTATTTTTCACAATAAATAATACATATATTTAAATAGTTATAATAATTTTTTGTGTAATTTCATTCAGGCCTATCATTGAGTACCTATCAATTCTATTATCTTTTTCTTATTAAATAGACTTCCGACAAACGCACTTGGTTAGCGTCTGTACGTAAAGGGGTGCAGCGGTGCATATTATTAATACAAAATTTAATCTTGGAAAATTCAAAAATTTTCTCCCAAACACATTATGGCCGGAGGATTAGTTTTACGCTTACATCCATAGCAGCATTGCTCTGCAAGGAAAACCAAAACCACTACCAAACACATGACGCCATATCCGATCCAAACGTATTTTAAGTCCTCCACTTTCATTGGCCTGAATTCATTCTTGCGACTCAAGTCGACAAACTTCAAACGACCGGCTCTGATTAACTCCAAAAACGATGCCTGCGACCAGTGTTCGATTAGACCTGACTCCATTGTCTCCAAGATCATTTCATTTAATATTTCTGCGAATATAGAATTACTGTGTATGGGAAAGCTCAGTGGAATATTGTGATAGAGACACAAATCGTGGCGCATACGGAAAAGCGGAGTGGTGAAAACCTTTTGTTGCTCTCTAAAGATTTTCCACTTGCTCAATGCTATCATGTAGATATATTTCGTATTGAATGCATCACGAGTGCGTAGAAATCTTTGATAATCCCCCTCAATCTGAAACATTGGCGTATATTTTCGCAAATCCTCGGCACGAGCGAACAACTCATTGTACTCTGGAGCAAACATGTAAACCTTCATGTTCGAGTGGAGAATATCATTGAAGGAGCGAAAGGGTGGCTCTTTCGGTGCACTTGTCCAGTAAGCGGCAAAGTATGCATTGTACGAGGTGGTTAACAGAATACCAAGTATACAGATTTGCAAATAGATGAAGCGTATGACGAAAGGAGCGTATGCTAGCTCCCGAAAGGACTGAGCCAATACACCGCGTAGACATGCGTCATGCAAGAAAAAACGAGTCATGTCCGGTTTGTGGTCGTACTGCCAGAGTGCAAAACTTAACACAATCGAAATAACAAAGATTGTAAGCAACGTCAAGGCGAATGCTAAACCCTCGAAAACAATCCAAAAGAATTCATAGTGCGGTACATCTGGTTCTAGTGGCGACCAAGCGCACCAATTCGCATGCTCGTAAGGATAAGTGAGGCCATCAAAGGTAAATTTTTTATCAGAAGTCATGCGAGGAAAAGTAAGACCAATCGAGATATCGACAGTGCCATTACGCACAGCGGCAACACATTCCTGAGCTGGCGCAAATCGTGTGATCGAGGGAGCAGGCAGCGGTTCGTAGAGCGTGCAATTATGCTTGCTTGCAAAGCTAGTGAGGAAGTGGCCAGCATAGCCGCCCATTATTCTTTCACCCTTGTAATCGTACACAACGAGGCGTGGATCAGTGCCACTCATTATAAAGGACAATTTATAGCCCTGTAAATTGCCGAGACGTTGTGGATAGATGGGACCATGGTGGAAAAGATCCCAGCTTAACGACTTGCGCTCCAGCGAAAAGTCGGGAAAGTGGTTGTAGCTGTAGAAGCGGGCGGTTACCTGAAAGAATTTTTGAAAAAAAAAAGTGAAAGGTAGGAAAATTAATAGACACCACAATGAGATCAACATCAAAATACGCCTATCAGCCACAAAGAGCCCTACCTTGTAGTCACTGCATAGCGCCACCACATTAGTCATTTTACTACGCCAACAAAATTGAAAGAGCTGCTGCAGGAACGCGTCATCACAGGTTGCCATTGCCTTCTCAGTGTTTATTAAAAATAATATTTTGGATTGTGTTCGATGCTTCAAACTAGCCACCAGCGCTTTGAGTAATGTAGTCTGTGCTGCAAGCGGTTCTTCCATGTACACAACCACCATCAGAGCGGCGCTGAAATGCTGTTCCAATAAAACCTTGCTCAGCTCGTTCATAAGTATAACTGGCACTCCAAGGTCGGCCATCAAATCGCGCACGAATTGTGACTCATCCAAAGTCGAGTCCAGCATAAAATTTTGGTAGCGTCTTAATTCCTTATGACGACTTTTCAACGGAATATTTGCAGCTACACCGAACGCCGCCAATCCAGTTGCATTGCGATTGCGTGTGAAAACCAGCTGCTCAAAGTTGTCTAGGCGTTGCACATCCTGCAGAAAATTCATCACAGTGTAGTCGGCTAAGTCGTCTTGTGCCGCAGCACCACTGACTGCGCTTGTTATTAGGAGTAATGCGAGACTGCCGACTAGAAGCTGAGTGCGCTCCATTCTCTCCGAATTGCAGGAAAATGTCAGCAGCTGGGGCTGGACTTGCGCTTTTATTGCAATTTAGTTGCTTCTGCAATGCCGTTCCGCCGTCATTACTGAATTTACGCCGCTGCAAATTGATTCATAAGGGACTATATTTTTTGAATACGTAACATATGTATACACATAGCTTCAGGCAGTTTAAAGTGTGGTGCCATATGTATGTATCTGTGTTAAGGTCAAAGGTTACACATTATGTTCAAAGTGCAACGCAATATTCCAGCGTGTTTTAAATCATTGGGTTTTCCATAATTGAACCGGGTTTGATCGAGGTCGTTGATTGGCTATCCCAACCTCTTTCCATGCATGCGTATAAGACAGTGTCCAGTGATTATTCCGATTACTAATCTGAGAGATGAGCGGTCAAGCAGAGTGAGAGCTGGGTGTGAGTTTAATCCCTCGATGAGTACAGCCTTTAATCTTTATTTATAGGAGGTTCGAGGTATGCCCGCGTTTTGAGCACATTTTATCTCGGATATTTTCTTGAGTTTCCTTGCAAGCTCGTCGGCTATGCGGCCGCTAAGAACACACTCTGCTTGCAATCCCCTACGGATCAATTTTTGAATTGACTCAAGATCTACAAGTTTAAAGCAGCCTTCCCCACCTTTATGATCAAGTCCCCCATTTGGGCTGCAAACTACGGATAAATAAAAAAAAATAATAATGTTCAGCGTCTTCGATTACGATTTTGATACAGAAAACGGAGCTTAAAAATATGTAGCACTTAACTGTAAACAAAATGTATACATTTCTAGGCTCCGTATTTTGCATAATATTCGCAGTCTAGTCATTAGGACCGATACCTGCTATTACTAATGCAGCCTTCTCTGAATTGTTCGGAGCGCGCAGCATAGTCTTAAAGCGCAAGTTCGGTACATTGATCTGGCATCCCTAATGTAAAATTTGGTCTTCAATGCTGTTGACCCAACTGGTGCATGGAGCGCACATATCGTTTTATTGCAATTTTCTTACCTATAGCCGCCTTGCAGGCATACAGTGGCCTTCCTGGATCCGTCTTTTTTTGGTTTCGCTTCCAGTCAACTTGCAGATATGAAGAACGTATCCTTGGGGAGTGCCTCTGGTCACTTGTATAGTTATAGAGCCCTAGTTCTAAAAGAATAATTTTATTTTCAAAAAATACCCCAAAAAAATCCAACAGTGTCCGCTGTTCTCTCCCCTAAAAAGAGAATTAACAACAGATTCGGGATAGACATTACTGAAAGTTCCATCGGCATCGAGGAAAACTATCAGCGCGTATTCTTTTATGTCCAATCCGTTTGCAATCGTTGATACGATTTTATAAAGCGCTGTCTCCACCAAATTTCCCTTGGAATATGCGTGTGTGAGGTTTATAAGCCTGAAATTTTTCGGTTTCACATGAATGGCGTTGCCCACCTTTGCCTTTGTCCTCCCGTATGGCGTGTGAGTTAATGTTAGGCAGGCTATACAAATCGGAGAAAGCAGTGCAACTGTATGTTTTTAGCTGATCTTAGTTGGGCGGAAAAGATTCCGGTAAGTTCCGAAGATTTGTAGAGTTGCAATTACATTGTTGCCAAGGGACGTGTGGGCTCTCGCACCGGAAGAAGTATCGAAGGAGTCTGCAGAGCACTGCGGAAAGGATCTACAGCATTTTCCTACATGATGGATAGAGTTCATACTTGAAAACCTTTAAGCAGCCTGTTGGCTTCAGAGTTTTCCGACTTTAGAAGTAATGAGCGCATTACTATGCATTGTGAAATGAGGTGAAAATTCCTTATGTCGGAGATCTAAACAAAGACACGATATTACAGGATAGCTCGCCTCCTTTATCTTTGAGATTAGATTTTATAATATTGAGTTCGCGGAGAGAGATTTCTGCATTAGTCACGTTAAAAAACCTAGAGGAAAAATTTACCTCTTGGAGGATATATGCCCTGGTATTGCAATTTTCGGAGGTATAGTTAATTTAACTAAGGCATATAACTGGTTTATTTCACGCTGAGTGCTCCGCTCTACAAAGAAATGGGAAATATGGATAACTAGCCAGATCAGCCACTAAGTGGCCAGTAATCAGTGCAAACATTTCCTCCTTCAGTCATAGACTTAAATGTAAGAAAATTCGAGAATAATTCCTTGCATTGCTAGCCGAAAATTTTTTTGTTTGCTAAAGTGAGGCATGTGCGTATCTGGCCTACAAGAAAATAGTCACCCAGGGCGATATTTGGTTCTCGGATCGTACACACGTCTAAAACACTGGAAGCGTGCGTTTCGTTTACCACAACAAAATAGATTTGGATTCTTGCCTTTCGCTTTGTAAACAGTGGGACCAAAGCGCCGACTTCAATTGTTTGGTGGAGGCAGCGATTATAATTGTGTTTGATGCGCTCATAAAGGAGGTTTTTCGGACACCTTATCTTTTTTGAGCGCAAGAGAGTTTGATTTTGCAGAAAAACGCTTTGATGCGGATAGTTACGCACTCGTACTGACAGTACTTAGCACCGAAGTTTCTCTCGCATTACAAATCTAACAACGAATTCGGCTTCCTTTAAATTGCAGCTCTAGTAGAGGAAGCAAGCTCCAGCGATTTCCTTGTCAGCCTTAGTGTAAGCGAGGACATAAACCAACCGGGCAGAGGCATTTTCCACCTTAAGGAACCGGCAATTTTAGGTGTATGTCTTCAAATCATAGTCATTTGCCGTGTTGGTGATCGAAAGAAGGGTGTACTCAAGGCGAATTTATATAAGATGATGTTGTTTCACCAGCTGCGAGTAGCATTTCACTGTCAAAATTTTGTTAACCAATGGGTGTCCAACATAAAAACTAAACCCAGACGGAAATTTCTCACTGCAGTCAACTTAAACCCAACAGTGTCCTTAATTTGTTTGGGTTATTTTCCCAAACCTTGCAAATTTGTATACGGTTTGTTGAAATTAGAACTTCTGGGTACTTTTGGAACAGAAGTTATGTCCGCCAACAGATGTATGTAACTGCACATATGTATGTATGTATGTATGTACTTATGGCATTTTAACTATCCAAATGGGAAAAGATTTCCGCTTCGCTGTTCATTTAAATTGCAAGATAATTGCGTAATTTAGATTAGCATTTAGTAATTGTGTTATAGGTGGTTTCGCTAATTTTTTTTACTATTGCAAAATTTGTGACAGACTTGGCGGGCATACCAATACGTCAGAGTGTCAATTATGTATGAAATATTTTTGCTGCTTCAAGCGAATTAGCAAAATTCAAAACCATTGAGAGAGTTAACTAAATTAAAATCGATTAGTCGCAATAGATTTACAGTGAGCTCAATGGCGGAATTTGAACATTGTTGGGGAATAAATATTGGGGGAATACGATGTAACTATAAAAAAAATACAACATCTAGTAAAAATATGTCAATACCGTATTCCAGACAAAATAAAAGAAAGAAGGCGGCCTTGAAGCGGATCTGAAATAAGAATTTTTTGCCAGGGACCTAATATAACAGTTATTGATGAAAACTGTTATGAAAAAGTTCACTATGAAGGAAATGTTCTACAACTAAGGGATACATACCAATTGATTTCTCTTTCCACCGAGACTCAAACTTGAAAATAAATTTTTATTTGCAATTTTATGCAATATTAAAAAAAAACAATTATTTTTGATTTTTGTATTATAAATCCAAAATAACAATTATTTTAGACTTTTATAACATGTGCCTTAGATAATTGAATTGAATTTTATTTATAAAAGTCATCAATAAAAATCAGTCAGAGACTTTTACTTTTAAAGGTCATCAATCACTGACTTTCACTTTTCACTTTTCAGTCACTGACTTTTATTTTTTAAATCATTCGTATAAAATATAAATATTTATAAATAAAAGTCTTCCATAATTGTTATCTAAGGCATATAATTTAAAAATCAAAGTAACTGTTATTTGCAGATTATTTAGATAAAAATCAAAACATAATTGTTACTTTCGATTTATAAAAAAAGAGTCAAAATTAACGGTTATTTAAAGAGTAATTAAATAAAAGTCAAAAAATAATTGTTAAGGAGCGATTTTTTTAATAAAAGCTACAACTGCTCACAATTTGGATATTTTCTTGAAGTTCTCCATGGAATGAGTTACACTGCTCAGTGTCTTGATCAAGGAATGTGCTGAGCTCAGTACAAACTAGAGATGCCGTTTTTAAATCGATTAAATCCGATTCGATTTTTTGTCCATTTTTCAGTTCCGATTCGATCCGTGGATCAATTAAAAAAAAGTCGAAAATCGACATTCGATTTCCCCTCAATTGATGCATATTGATCTACGGTTCACCTCAGATTATCTATAAAATTTTGAAGAAATTTGAATTGTAGGCTGGTACAAAAAATAATGGCGCTGGACGTGTCAAGCCTTCTTTCTAACTTTAGAGAGCAAAGGCCAAAGAACTCAATAACCTCTCCGAAATAACTCTATATAAATTTATTGCTAATACTACAACAAAAACTGCAAAAATCGGAATTCCAAACTTTATGGAAGTTTTCATAAAAATTTTGCACCTAATTACTCCTTTTAGAAAAAATTTTAGTTCGTATGCACTTTTGCAGCAATTCTTTTCTAAAAACACAAAAGTTTTTCTTATTTGTGTGCAATGATTTCCGAAATAGCTATCACTTCTACCATTTTTTCCATTTTGGTTCGTGACGCTGGATTTTTAAATAAACACTCAAGATCGCCAAAATACCCTACAATTAACTTTATTGTACAACAAACACTTTAAAATACTCGCTAACACAACTGAACTTGCAGCTTGCTGATTCGCAACTGAACTTTGTGTGCGCCGTAGACCAGTGCAGATCGCACTCATGGCAACTCTAAAACGTTCTGACATTTATCGCACATTCTCTCATTTAAACGCTGTTCGCAGCATTCTTCCACTTGAAGTTTCTTTATGTCGAATATTCCACGTCTTTCGTCGAACATTCTCCCATTTTCTACTTGTTCGTTTTGCGTATTTCGCAGTATTCGCGACCGTATGTATAGTCGCTACGATCACTAAATCGTTGGCAAACCTCCAGCCATCGCTACTGTAGGCATTGCTAAGAAGACTTAATACATACAAAAGATACCACTTCTCGGTAGAAAAGAAAACACCATTCTGGCAGTTAGTTTAGATGTTTAAAATATCGATATTTTTTTGTGTCAATTTATTGGTTGCAATTTTTGTCAGCACTATATCCACAATAATATGCGAAAAAACAGAAAGTTAACTTAAAACTAAGGAAAGGAAAGGAAAGGAAAAGAAGGTCGATATCTCGATAATCTCGAAAACTATTGAACGGATTTTGACGAGATTTTCTCTAATATAAATAGAGGGAACTTTTTTTACTTAGAATTTTAATAGGATTGCCACCTGTCTAAAAAACTATAAGATCCCCACCGTTTGCTGGATTCAAAAGATGAGGTGTCAAATGAAAGGGATTAGCCACTAGGAAAGCACTTATTTTTTTTTTATAGGGTTGCCACATCTTAATAAAAGTACTGTTTTTAATCATAATAAGCGTAGGCATCAGTTCTGCATCGTCACTGTCAAACGAAAAGACTTAGCCTCTACGCGTGCAATAATGTATTATTTTTCTGAGTAGGGTTGCCACCTATTAAAAAGGTAAAAGATTTTCGCTATTCGTTGGATTACAAAATGAGATACCAAATGAAAGGGCCTGACCTCCGCATGTACAAAAGCTTTCTTTTTTCGAATAGGGTTGCCAGCTATTAAAAATTACTATCTTCTATACATAGTATAAAGGAAAGTCGAGATATTTTGACCACGCTAATCTCAAAAACTGCTGAGCGGATTTATACGAGATTTTTTTAGTATAATCTGTATCGATAGGAATATTATCTTTAGTACTTTAAATTTCTATACGGTTGCCACCTGTCTAAAAAACTATTACATCCGCACTGTTCGTTGGATTACAAGAAATGAGGTTTGAAATAAAAGGACTCGGCTTTTAGATGTAAAATAATGTATTACTTTTTGAGCAGGGTTGCCACTTTTTAAAAATTATAAGACAATAAACGGTGAAGGACCAAAAAATGAGGTACCAAGTGAAAAGTTATGGTCTCTGCATGAGCAATAAGTTTTTATTTTTTGTTTGAGTGGGGTTGCCACCTTCTTAAAAATTATTATTATTAATAACATTAGATTTTCGCGGCCTCCAGTTGGGCAATTATATATTATTTTTTAGTAGGGTTGCAACCTGTTAATCGTATCTTATTTAATATCTACACATCCAGCGCACGGCGAGGCCTTCATATTTTATAGAAACCAGTCGCAGATTTCAAGGCCAGAATTAAATAGCTAAACACAAAATTTTTCCAGATGACTCTCTGATTCTCCTCCATGAAAAACATCGAGCCAATAAGTCGATGTTGTCCAAATATCGGAAAGCAAAAATCGATGTCGATGTCGCAGCACTAGTTCGATGCCCGGTTAGCACGATACCAAGGCTGTTCCTCGTATTGCTGTTGTATTCTGTTATATTGTTGTTACTTTTAATGTACCCCCTTTTTCGCAATCAGCGCTCGGCAGTTTTCCGTTTGCGTCGATAATAGCAGCATCGCTCTGTGAGAAAGACGAAAACCATCGCCAGGCACACAACGCCAAAACCTATCCAGACCAATTTTAAGTCCTCTACCTTCATTGGCCGGAATTCATATTTGCGACTCAAGTCTACAAATTTCAAACGACCTGCTCTGATCAAGTCCAGAAACGAAATCTGTGACCAATGTTCGACGAGACCAAACTCAGTTGTCTCTAAAATCATTTCATTTAGCTTCTGCGCAAATATCGAATTGCTGTGTATGGGAAATCCCAACGGAATATTATGGTAGAGACACAAATCGTGGCGCATACGGAAAAGGGGTGTGGTGAAAATCTTTTGTTGTTCCCTAAAGATGTTCCACTTGGTTGTTGATATCATGTAGATATACTTCGTATCGAATGCATCACGAGTGCTTAGATATCGATGATAATCGCTTTCTACCTGAACCATTGGCGTATATTTTCGCAAATCCTCGGCGCGATCGAATAACTCCTTGTACTCTGGTGCAAACATATAAACTTTCTTGCTTGAGGTGAGAATATCGTCGAAAGTGCGAAAAGGTTGTTCCTTCGGTGCACTCGTCCAATATGTGGCAAAGTATGCATTGTACGAAGTGGTAAGCAAAATGCCGAGTGCATAGATTTGTAGATAAATAAAGCGTACGACGAAGGGAGCCCGCTGTATCTCTCGAAAAGATTGACCCAATACACCGCGTAGACATGCATCATGAATGAAGAAACGCAGTGTGTCCGGTTTTTTCCCATGCTGCCAGAGCGCGCAACTTAGTACAAGTGAAATAACAAAGATTATAGCCAACGTCAGAATGAAGGTTAAACCTTTGAAAACGATCCAAAAGAATTCATAATTAGGTATATCTGGCTCTATCGGTGACCAAACGCACCAATTCACGTGCTCGTAGGGATAAGTGAAGCCGTCAAATGAAAGACGCTGCGGAAAAGTGAGTCCAATTGAAATTTCAACAGTGTCATTACGCACTGCGGCAATCAAATCTCGCGCAGGCGCAAAACGTGTATTCGAGGGCGCGGGCAGCGGTTCGTAGAGCGTGCAATTACGCTTGCTTGCAAAGGTAGTAAGAAAGTGGCCAGCAAAGCCGCCTAATACCCTGGCACCATTATAATTGTAGACAATAAGGCGTGGATCAGAGCCACCCATTATAAAGGATAATTTGTAGCCCTGTAGATCGCCGAGACGTTGTGGATAGATGGGACTGTGGTGGAGAAGATCTGGGCTGAGAGACTTGTGCTCCAGCGTAAAGTCGGGAAAGTGGTTGTAGCTGTAGAAGCGGGCGGTTACCTGAAAGAGTTTGTGAAAAGAGTGAAAGGTAGAAAAATCAATAGACACCACAATACCAACAACATCAAAATACACCTATCAGCCACAAAGGGCCCTACCTTGTAGTCACTGCATAGCGCCACCACATTAATCATTTTACTCTGCCAACAAAATTGAAAGAGCTGCTGCAGGGACGCCTCATCACAAGTTGCCTTTGCGCTCTCAGTGTTTATTAAAAATAGTACTTTCGATTGTGTCCGATGCTTCAAACTAGCCACCAGCGCTCTGAGTAAAGCAGTCTGTGCTGCAAGCGACTCTTCTATGTACACCACCACCATTAAGGCGGCGCTGAAATGCTGCTTTAAAAAGTCCTTGCTCAGCTCGTTTAAGAGTATAACTGGTATACCCAGATCGATCATTGCATCTCGTATGAATTGTGACTCATCCAAATTTCGAAAATCTTCGATGACATTAAGTTCGCTCTCAACGCCGATTTTCATGGCTGCACCAAATGTCGCCATTTCAGTTGCATTACGATTGCGTGCGAATACCAGCTGTTCAAAGTTGTCTTGGCGTTGCACATCCTGCAGAAAATTTATCAAAGTGTAGTTCGCTAAGTCGAATTGCGCCGCAAAAACTATGACTGCATTTGTAATTAGGAGTAATGCGAGAGCGTAGCTGCGTAACTGAGTGCCCTCCATGCTTTTCGGATTGCCGGAATATGTCAACAGTTGGTGTTTGTTTGGCGCTTTTATAACATTTGAAATGGAAAACAAATAAAAAGTCGCTCTAGTATTCTAATGTTGCTTGTTGTTGCGTAATACATAATTGACTCCCCGGGGAAACATCACTTTTATGTACAAATTACACACATAGTTATCTTGTTATCTTTTAATTGCCGAGTTCGTGGCGGATATGCAACAAGCGAACATTTTGGCTGTGCATACTGGCCTAAGGTGGTTCGACTTTTTTTATTTTTACATGCTCGTACATATCTAGGTGATTAAATATTATTACTTAATTAATCAAATGGGAAATGTTTTTCGCCCGAAATCAGGTGTCATTTACATGTCTTTCTGTCTATGAGCCATCAAGGAAAAATTAATTTAAACTATTTTGTAGGTTCGCGTTTAAATAATGACTGAAGAAAAAACCTTAATTATGGCACCCAACACCTAGTTCAAACATAGACACTGATTTGGTAAGAATAATTGCCTATTCGAATTTGACTGTCCTCCCGCCTCTTTGATTTCGGTTCCTTATCTAATCAATCAATCTAAGAAAAAAAGTTCCGGGATAAAATTGACTTTAAATTTTGCTTTAAACTTTAAAATCTTACTCTAAAGTTTCGATGCAACGAAACATGTTAAAATTCGTCTACCCAGATAATTTAAGCTTTTAATTAGGAGACTGATAACATCTCGTGCGGCCAGAGGTAGGAAACATGGATAGGGATACAAAATATGTTCTAGGTCGCGCTGTCGCTTCATTCTATTGCAACCAAAAATAATTTGTGTTGAGACGGAAATTCTGGCTAAGGTAGTAAAAAGTCTTTCGTAAGACAAATGACAATAATAGAAATGACGGATGGCAAAAAAAACTGAGAAAAAAATATTTCTCATTGACCACTCGTGAGAAAAAACACTTATATATGTATCACTTAGCTCGTGTCGCCCCAATAGTCACAATGATCGAGTGAGCAAAGCAGGGGCGTTCCATTCGAGAGATCGAATCTTAGCAGTGGAATTTTCTATATATTTTTTTATTCTTTTTGACGTAGAATACGTCTTACCTTAAGGTATGGGGGCTATGTTCAAATGTTGTAGTTGTAATTTTTAGAGCTTCACAAAAACGCTTATTGCACGAGAACTAATAAAGCGATTTCAAAGAAAAGTGTGGCGTTTCAAAGA
>NW_016157163.1:435478-459268 GCF_001687245.7 Rhagoletis zephyria | reverse complement strand
ATAGATTTTGTAATCGATTTTTTATCGATTTTGTAATCGATTTAGTTAACGATTTTGTTATCGATATTTTTATCGATTTTGTTATCGATTTTATTATCGCTTTTGTTATCGATATTTTTTTCTTAGTTTGTGCTTTCGTTTTTGACTTGGATATGCTCTTAACCATACCACGTATTCTACGTTTAAATTTAGCGGGTGTATCTCCGATACAGCCTGCAGACCAAGACGAAGGCGCTGGACTGTTCCTTTTTTTAAATAAATTTTCTTTTAATTTTTAGATGTTAATATTTTACAAAGGTGGTTTTAATTTAATTTAATTTGTAAATTTAATTTGTTAAAAAAAACTTTTTGTTTTATTTCATTTATTTTTAGGATATTAGTTTATGTGTTTTAAGTTATTTTTTTGTATTTTCAATAAAATTTTCTTTTAATGTTTAGATTTTACTTTTTTAAAGAAATATATAATTTTTAGATTTTATTGTTTTAATTTTTTTTTTAATTTCATTTAATTTTTAGGATTTTGTACTGTTACTTTTTATACAAAATTCGTTTTCTTCCTTTAAATTAAATTTTTTATTATTAAAAAAAAAATATATATATATATGTTTTATTTCATTTACATTTTAAGACCATACTTTATTTGCTATAATTATATGTAATTTTTTGTAGTTTTTTAATAAAATGTTCTCTTTTCTTATTTAATTTAATTTTTCAATACTAGTTTCTTCCTTTTGAATAAATTTTTTTATTTCTATAATTTAATATTTGGATCTCATTTTTTAAAAAGAAAATAAAAATTTAATTTAATTATTAAAAATATTTTTATTTTTTTTCTCTATTTTAATTTTGTTTTATTTTTTTCTATTTTTAATTTAATATTCTTTTATTTATTAGATTTTATTGTTTTATAAAGAAAAATATATATGTAATTTTTTTATTTTACTTAAATATTTAAAGAACTTATTGCTAAAGGCGGACATCATAACGCTAAGACCCCACGTTAGCAGATCTTTCAATTCGTTTTTCGCAAGACATTAAATAGCTTTGAAGGTTGTTGCCAAAATTTACTATTTTCTTTCCAAAGACTTTTGTCTTGGTTGATCTTGAATAAACTCGGAACAAGTGAAAAGGTGTTATGTTGTCGTCACCTTTGGTATGCATCTATATGTGTAACTATATATTGTATATAAAATAAAGTTGATTAAGGGTTGCCACCTGTTAAGAAATTAAATTAAATTTATTTAATTTAATAAGTTACATATATGAACTTTTTCAATATGGGTATCAATCTAAATGGTTATGAATGCAGAAGAGTTGCCACATGTTTAAAGAATTAAATTTTTCTCGAATTAAGAAAATTGGGAAATTGAAATAGGTTTAAGAAGGGTTTACTAAGAAAATATTTTGAGCAGGGTTGCCACCTGTGTGAAAAGTCGAATTTAATTTTGTAATAAGTTAAAGGAACTATTACAGTAAAGTTATCAATGGCAATGGTGCTGAAAGCTTAATTTGTGAACTCCAAGCAGGGGGGTTGCCACCTGTTTGAAAAATTAAACTATACTTGAACTAAGGGAATCAGGTAATTGCAATATGTACCACCACATGGGTTTTAGACGAAAAGGGTTTAAGAAAAGAAAAAGTGAAAATTCCCTATGCTTTTGGCTGTTGAGTTTTATTAGAGCTTATTATATTTCATGTATGCAGGGCCGGT
Source organism: Rhagoletis zephyria (assembly GCF_001687245.7). NCBI lineage: Eukaryota > Metazoa > Arthropoda > Insecta > Diptera > Tephritidae > Rhagoletis > Rhagoletis zephyria. Next base: position 457,557 of record NW_016157163.1, on the reverse strand, counting down.
TTTAGAAGTAACGACACCCGGGGCGTAAATAGAATCAATGTATTGCAAAAATAGTCGAAATTTAAGAATTATTCATTTTTTATAATCAAAATTTTCAAATATCAATTACCAAATTTTACTCTGCGTACTTTGGCTTGAGAAAATTTTCCGAGAACTAGTTTAATTTAGGAATAACTAGTTTTAGTTTGTCGTAAGATCGGGTTTGGCAAGTGACATATACATACATTGCTTTGGTTTTTTGGCATCTGAATTTTCCTGCACTGTAAAGGGGTACAAGCATTGTTTTTTTTCTTACAATACGTGTATTGTTGTTTTTAGCCGCTGTTGTTGTTGTAATGTGTTTTCTAGCCCCCATTCGCATGTATTACACCATTTTTAGCCTTTAACCGCGCAAACAGCTACCTGAGATTTGTTAAGCGTCAATGGAAATTGTATGTCGAAAAAATAATAGGAAGCAATAAAAAAGACCAAAGGCGCCAGCCAGCAACTACATACGTACCTACATGTAAATATGTACTTAAAATCCATAAGTGTACACACACATTTGTAATGCAAGGGGTTAGTTGAACATGTGCCGCGCATGCCAGTCGCGTTTTGAGTTTGTGTTCGAGCTGCGCGTTGCCGCATTTAACCTCAAAGTTCAGGCATTAAAGGCAATTAAGACGCGTGTGCCAAGCAAATGCAGCAAAAAGCGGTAGGTACGCGGTTACAAAAAGCAAATACATACTGATTGAAGAAAAACTCGGTAAAAAATGGAAAATTGTAAATATTTTTGTACTTACTCACGTACCTGAGAGAAGAAGGCGAAGAAGTTGTGACATATTGTAAAAAGGACCTAATTATTTGACCAAGCTTCTGAAATGACATATCTAGGTGTTCTGATACCTACACGCGCAAAGAAGTCAATAACCGAGGTTGGTTTGCTCTTGGTACCACACCTAGCGGAAAACCATCGATGGGTTGGACTTCTTAACATTTTCGCGCATTTTTAACTAATAATTTAGATTATTATGTTATTTACCTCCCCCTAATGTTCTCTACGTGTCTTACTGCCCTGGAAAAATTGGTACTACGTTTTTACTGAAAGCGGACAGCCAGTAATGATACCCAATATGTTTTTCAACATCATGTTTCCAGCAGCTTAAACATCGACACCCCAGTCATTAGCAAGGTGGTCTATACAAAAAAAAAAAAAATCGCGAAATAGAAAAAAATTATAATTGCCTTTGCCAATATATCAGACCGTCAGTGAATGCGAGCTTCCGCTATGCCAATAACATGCCACACGCTAGCCGCTTGCACTTGCTGGTTACATTTTACGCTTAAAAACTGCATGTACCTACATATATGTACGTATAGCAGTACATTAGGATGGATCACTCCATACACAAAAAAAAGCTCTGTTTTTCAACGTATATATCAAATTTATTATATTTGAAGATTTCTGCCAAAATATGTATTTAGGAAAAATATTAGGGGTATTCATTAGGGTGTTCGATTATTTGGCTTTTTATCAAAACCGCTTTGTGAGTTTTTCGAAAAATACCAATAAAAAAAAAACACTTCCCAATTTGGTAATTATAAAAAATAAAGATAGTTGCTAGGTCAGGATAAAACTGCTTAATGATATGTTTTAGACTTTTTTTTCAAATCGGTTTAGCTCACGTAAATCTAAATATTTTTTTTACCAAATATTTTTGCTGAAGTCTTAAGATATATTAAATTTTAGAATTCCGATGGAAAAATCGCACTTTTTTTTTGGCGACGCATCCTAATGTACACTCGTGTATGCATAATTAACTTATTTCATAGTTTTTTTTTGTACTACTCGTACTTTGCTTCATTGAAGTGGCGCTACTGAACCGCCACTACCGCCTGACTAACCACTAATTCCCCAATCGATTATAGTTGCGACAGCATGTTGCTGGCTGTTGTTGTTGCATGTCTGCGCACATGTTCAATGAGCACCACTCATACATACATACATACATATGTATGTAGTTGCTTATATGCATTAAACATTTGTGTGTGCCACTTGTCACTTTTGATTGCCGCAAGTCGATAAGTAAGCGAAAAGAAATTTCCCCAGTCAATGATGCCAAATAAAGGCAGAGAAGCAGAAAGGCGAATCAGTAGACTTTTCTTTTACTCAGTTGATAATAACGGGTGATTTTTTAAGAGCTTGATAACTTTTTTTTAAAAAAAANCGAACCGAACACTGATTTTGGTAATAAAATTCAATGATTTGCAAGCGTTGCTCGTTAGTAAGTCTATTCATGATGAAATGTCAAAGCATACTGAGCATCTTTCTCTTTGACACCATGTCTGAAATCCCACGTGATCTGTCAAATACTAATGCATGAAAATCCTAACCTCAAAAAAATCACCCGTTACAAGAAAGCAGCAAGTGGCTGTCACTTGGGGGTAGCGTGGCATTATGCTATGCTTTGCCAACAAACCATGCGAAGGTGAGTGAGGTGATCTGGCAGTGCATAGGTATGCAGGTATTGTGCATTAATTGTTTTAACTGTTGTTGTGGAGATGTGCACGACGCACAAAGAGAAGTTGTCGAATTTTAGCGAAATTTTTTTATTTAATTAAAATTTTTTCAAACCCTGTCAGCGACCCCTACATGCATACTTTATCATGGACGTAGAATGATACATATTTATATAGGAGAGCCTCATAAAAAATTTAGATTGTAATATCTTTAGGGCCAACCTAATGTACGAACATAATTTTATGAAAATACATGGAAAAGGGGCATTCCCTTTCAAGTTTTCGAGGAAAGCCATATAGAAACGATTTTGACCAAATATGTATATTAAAAACAAAATCACAGCATTTGCCGGCACTACTTCAAAGAAGTAACAAAGTTCTCATCGATTCTCTGATTTTTCCATTAAGGTATACTATAGTTAATGCAAGAAATACATACCGTACAATTTTAGGAAGACATCCGCGTTATTTGTTCTCAAGTTGTTTAGCTATACTTACTTAAATCAAACAGACACACAAGGCTATCTTTGTGCATTCTCAAATTTTAAGAGAGACCTTTAGACTTACTTAATTGGCGCAAGCTATATATCTCTATTGCTCTTCGATAATACTGTCTACGGTTCTACCTCAAATATAGAGGGAGTATGCTAGATAAGAGTCGCTCTTGGATGAACTTCGGTTCATATTTTTATTCAAGAAAGAGACGATGAAGAAGAGAATTGAAAACTCGACTCTCAAACGCCTGATTCCATATATACAAAGAAGCTTCATGCAGGTATTCTGCAAAAGATAGATGATGAAGATTGATGTTCAATAAATCTATACCATTTCTACGTAAAGTTTTTTTCCCGTATAAAATACATGGAAAACTTTGAGTGCTTGAGCGACCTCTAAATATTTTTTTGATTAAAAAAAATAGGGGTATATTTTTTAGTTATAGAAACATTCTCACTCTTAAAACTGCGACTTTCCTTTTTTGGACCACCCTAGTGAGTATACTTAAAATGCCGTAAGCATTGAAAGATATTAATATGAGGTATGCCCCGCGACCTAGGAATCTACTGTGAACCCTACCCTTAACAAATCTTCTTCTAAGCTCAGATTTCTGAGAAAGTTCAGGTGTGCTTTCGGGAATAGGCGGCGGAATTAGCTCTAGATGTTGGTCTCTCGGTGGCTCTAGCTGTGCACTGAATGTGAGCCCCAGGCTCGAATCCTTGGGCAGCGGAAATTTTTTTTAATTTTTTTAATTTTTTCTTTTATATGATTTTCTTTTAATTTTTTAGATATTGTGGTTCTAAACAGAGAAATATATATTTTTTAGATTTCATTAAATTTAATTTATAGAAACTTATTTTATGCATTTTTCAAATTTAGTTTTCTTTTAATTTGAAATTTTATTGTTAAAAAAAGAAAAAGTATATATATTTTCAATTTAATTTTTAGAAACTTATTTCATGTTTACTTTTTCTCTATTTTTTATTTAAATTATCTGCTAATTTTTGGATTTTATGGTTCACTAACTAAATGTTTTGTCTTTTTTAAATTAAGTTTTCTTTGAATCCTTAGTTTGTGTTATTTTTGAAGGAATTTTTTTTTTTTTAATTAAAATAAATTTTTAGAAAATCTCACGTAACAGATCATTCAATTTGTCTTTTGAAAGACAGAAAAAGCTGTTGTCAGAATTTTGAAAGACTTATTGGATGTTGGAATCTCTTCATGTTGTATCCGTTGAGCTAGGCCAGTTAGATTCAATCAAAGCATATTTTATTTGATCTTGTTTTGTCTTGTTTCTGGAGTAGGAAAGATGTTACTCTATTAAATAAATATGCACAGAAATTGTGTGACCACAGAGTCAGAATGCCGGTTTTGCTATAAAGAAAACAAAATTTCATAACATACTCCTTGTGAGTAATATGACGCAGATCGGTATGAAATAAAATCTACTACATATCGCCAAAAAATGCCTATCCACCGTATTTTTTTTATAGTTGCTCTCCAATGCATTATCTTGATACCTGTTGCCACAGTTGTGCAAATATTTTTTTCTCCACTTAATAATTTAATAAATCTATTGCGAAACCGATTAATTCCCTCTACTTCCGAATCCACTCCGAAATGAAAATTGATTTTTCGAAACCCTGCTATAAACGTCGACGATGCGAGTGCACAACACACAACTCCATCAAGAAAAGGAAACTCAAAATTATATATTTTCAAAAATGTTAATGCATAATTTTATTAAAAAAAAAAATACTATGTATCATAGCTATTGATTCTTGGTTTAATTGCTAAATGTATATTAAAAATACAAGAAAAAATAAACAATTATCAACATAAATAGTATGTTCCATTGTATAAATATGTATGTCTGTATAAATGGTTCAATAAATTTTACACTTAAATTTATTTTTATACCGACTTATTTTCAATACTAAATTAACTGACGCATCAGAGCTGCTTGGCAACAGAGCAACACAGTTTCTGCTTAGCTACTACACATAATTTTTGCTTAGTTTTTTACAAAAGTACTTAAATATAACTTCTACAGTATTTACTTTAAATTTAGTGAAAGAATAATTTTTATTGCAAAAAAAAAAAAAAATTGTATATTTATTTTTTATGCAACTATACTTAATTTTAGCTTTGCCGAATGCGCATAGTTGGCGTAAAAAAGGCACAAAGTGATTAGTTATGCCGGCTTGATAGTAAACTTAAATTTTTAATTACATAGTAATACACGCTTTTGGAAAACGCAGCTAGTAAAATTAAAACACAGCATTAGAGAATGATAAAATTATCTGCGAATGGATATACAAAAAAAAAAATCATAAAACATTATTTACACGCCGTAAAAAAAATATTAAGATTTTTTCAATTAATTGGAAAGTGGTGATCTTATTAGGGTGCGTTCACACAGAAAGCCGTGTCGAGCAGCGCCGAGCGAAGCTGCAGCTATTCATACTAAACGAGGCGGAGCAGAAATTTTTGCATTGAATCGGCTGCAAGACACCTTTAATAAAATGCGGCTGATATAATTTTGAATTGAAAGGTGCATGTAAAGATTTGCTTGAAAAATAAATTTCATAAAGCTGAAAAATAAATAGGAAGTGAAGATTTCAAACCCGCTTCTAAAAGGCTTGCTGTATGAACACTTGCATAAAGTTATAGCAATTGGAAGGCGTAGCTCCGCTCGGCGGAACGGCTTGTGTGTACATATGTACATAAGTACACTCAACAAAAAACAACAAAAAAAAAATACCTTACAAATATTGACTTGCAGTGTTGGGCATTGCAAATTCATTGCTATAAAATAAAACAAAAACAAAATAAAATAAATTAAAATGAAATTGAAAAAACTGAATTTAATTAAAAAAATAAATAATAAATTAAAAAAGTTATAAAAAGTATAAAATACACTAAAATAATAAACAATTACAATGAAAAAAATTAAAAAACACAAGAAAAGAATGTTATTCATTAAATAAAATGAGTTGAAAATTAAAAATGATTAACAAACAAACCAAATTAAATTAAAAGAAGAAAGAAAAAATATTAAAAAAAATTCTAAGTAATATATAACATATACAAAATTTTATAAAAATGGGAGATAAAAAAATAAAAAAGGTAGAAATAGAAACCAAAACAATTATATGAAGAAATGAACTGTAACAGTTAAAAAATGAAAATAAAAATAAAAAACAAAGAAAATAAAAATAAACTGAAAAAATACATATATTGAAATGTTAAAAAATAAATTGTAATAAAGCCGAACAATGAAAAAGATTTAAATAAAAAATTTCCAATAATAAAATAAAATATATAAAAATTAATATAAAAAAAATTAAACCAAATCAATTTAAAAACAAATTAAATAACAAAAAAAAAAAAATAGAAAAATTTAAATAAAATTATTGAAAAATTTAATTAAACACAAAACTAAAACTATGTGAGTTAAAAAAAATAGGCAATAAAAAAGAAAATAAAATAGGATATATAAAAACTAATAATAAATAAAAAATACTTGAGAACAAAAAAAATTAAACCAAACTTAAAAAAAAAATTAGCAATAAAAAAAGATAAAATGGGTTAAAATAAAATGATATATATATAACAACCAAATAAAAAATGTACTTATATGATTACAAAATTAATAAAAGTATTAAGCAGAAAGTCTTAAATACATAAAATTGAATGAAATTAAATAAAACGGAAAATAAATAAAATAATGTAGAACTAAATTACAAAGAAGTTGAACAAATAAGTAATGTAAATACATAAAAAAGTTATTTAAAAAAATTAGAAATTAAGTAATAGCTCATAGTTAAAAAATAAAACAAAATAAACAAACTGGAAAACAAAAATTTTAAAAGTTTAAAAATAAATTAAAAAAGCTTAAATAATTGAAAAAAACAAACTAAAACAGAAAAACAAAAATTTAAGAACAAAAATTAAATAAATTAATATAAAATAAGATACATAAAAATTAATAGTAAAATGAACACGAAATAAATAAAAAAAAAATTCAAAAAAGTAATAGAAAATTAAAGTAAACTTAAAATACAATAAAAGGAAAGTAAAACCAAATAACTAAAAATAAAAAAATATAATATAATTAAGAAATATTTTAAAAGATTAAATAAAGAACTCTTATAATAACATAATTAAAAAATAAGTAATAAAAAATAAATTAAAATAAAATGAGATATGTAGGTACGTATATAAAAATTTATTAACAATAAAATATATAAAAACATAAATGAAAAAATTCAAATTAGACTGAAAAAATAAAACAAAAAACTGAATGAAACAAAATAACATTAAATAAAGTATTTAAAATAAAATAAAATCGCATAAACTTAAACAAAAAAATAACGAAAGAACTAAAGGTAAAATGGCATAAAAAAAAATACGAAAAAATTAAAAACTAAGAAAAATAAACTTAAAATAAAATAACAGAAAAGTAAAATCAAATGATTTCAATTAAAAAATATAAATATCTTAAAAAATTTATTAAAAAACTCTTTAAATAAAACAATTGCAATAAACAATTAAAAATAAAAATTAAAGGTAGATATGTATGTGTGAGTATATAAGTTTATTAACAATAAAATTTATATTATAAAATTAAAACACATATATGAAAAAAATTAAAGAAGTCTTAAAAAATAAAATTAAAAAAAAAAAAAAAATAATAAAAAAAAATTACATAAAGTAAAATAAAATCACTAAAAGTTGAACAAAAAAATAACGAAACATGCCAAAGGAAAAAGGGAATAAAAAAATTTGTATTAAAAAAATATAAAGTAATGAAAAGATTCAAAATTAAAGAACATTAAAAATAAAATAAAGAAATTTAGTGAAATCAAATAATCATAAAATAAAAAAAGTAAAAAATTTCATCCGAAAAATTTACTTGTTAACCAAAAACTTTGCTTTTCTGTGCGCATATTAAAATTTATGTACTATATAGTACAATAATTTTTATTGACACATTCAATACATACCGACACCGTTGAAAGTAATTAAATCACATGCATTATTGGCAGTTAAGTACACTACGCGTACTTGCTTAAACTTTCGAGTATTGACGATCATATACTACATACTACATACATATGTACATACAACACTTAACTAATATTCGCTATAAGATTTTTCTAATTTTTTTCTGTTTTGATTTTCGCCTTATTGTTATTATTATTTTAACATTTAATTTCGTGCTGATTACTTATGAATATGAATATTTACGCTTATTTCTTTTTTAGGTATGCTTAGTGAAAAAAAAGGAAATACTTGGCAATTATTTCATTATACACAGTAATGGCAAGTATTCATTTAACAATTAAATATTTATGTAAGTAATGAAAAATATTTAGTTATACACATACAATTATACATATCTACATATATATGTATATGAAAAGTTTATTATAATTTAAGCTGCAAAAACTTAGAATTTATATACAAAACTAATTGTAAGACTATTTACTTAATGTGTGTACAAAGCATATGAAATAAGTGACGCTTAGCGCGTATTTTGGACAGTGAAACGACGTGTACTATCTTTAGCTTAAAAAGAAATACTTTCGGGAGAGCCTATAACCTAAAACCTATAATAGGAAGTGTTTTTTTTTAATAAAAAATTACTGGAAATAGTACTTTGACATACTTTGGCCTTTTAAACTAACAATTTGATGTGTTTTTTTTTATATAAAAATAAAAAGGGTATTCATAGAACTTTTAGTTTTGACATGTGAACTATGCCATAAAATATAAGAACACATTTTTGTAGCAAATTTTTGAGAGGCACTGCAAATACTGCTCATACCAATAAGCGCAATTATTTAAAATGAAAATTGATAAAAGCGCCATTCCATGAATACCCTTACCAAATTTTTGTAATTATAAACAGCTTTTAGAAATTTTTTATCACATCAGTTTTGTGAATACCTTTATTGCATAATTTTTTGTTAATTTTTCTTCCCTATAGCTGTGGCAGTAATTAAAACACTAACAGATATTCAATGCACTCTTTGCTTTGATATATAGCTTCTGTTATGTTTACACATATTTTCTTCATAGAGCCTCCTTTGCCAATTTAATGTTTTTTTACATAATTTCACTTTAGCTTCTAACTTGTTATTTTCTTGCGTAGCTGCCTCTCTATTTAACACATTTTTCTTTAACCACTTTATCTGTTACGTACTTAGCAGCTTTGTTAATTTAATTTGGCACATGTGCTTATGATAAATTTAAAAATATGCTATTCGTTTTTAGATGTTTAGTTATTTTTCAGTGTGTCACACTGACAACACTGTTGGTTTTTTTTAAAGAAAGTAAATATTAGCTTAAGGGATAAAATATGTATACAAAGGAAAGGTTACCAAGGAGAGTACAGATTCAAGTTTGAAATCTCTAAGGGTTATATATTTTTTTATGGTTTTATGAGTTATTTTCTTCATAAAGGCTGTTTTATCAAAGGATAGTTAAAATTAAAGTAACATTTTTGCTAACGATAGCTAACGACTGTCATAGTTAAGTGGCTATAAGTAAGCTCTACAACTCGACAATTCCAGGGTTGGATACTTGGCCCGAGTCTATGGAAAATGCTTCTCAGTATAACCATTTGCCGTTATAACTGTAGGTCCTCCCCTTTGTGTGACAACATCGACGTCCCACTGTGCAGAGAAATGAAGACCAAACCCTAAAACTAAACTTCGGGAGCCTGTGCGGACGTATTTTTTTCCAAGTTTGAATGAAGAGGTGATCAGTGATTTATTAAACTATCTCATCTCATCAAGTCGGTCTCCTTGTTGCTGGGAATGGGGCTTAAATGGTGCTATATCAGTCATAATGGTGTGCCGGGCACATCATCATAAACTAAGAGGGGTTTTGGGTATAGGACTGGAGTCTACGGTTGCTCATCCGAAGTTCGTGTAGCGGCCGTGGGCTGCAGCTCCCATGGCACAGATGTCCGCACCGACGTCCTGAACCCAACCAATTTCTTTTTCCCGCCCTAAAATCCTACCTATATATTCCGACCACTCTATTCCTTCCCCTTCTCTTCAAAGCTCTCTAAGCCAGTGGCGTAGAGGTACACGTGCCGATAGAAGAATGGCCAGTGTTTAAAGAACTGGTGGCTTAAGGTCCCCTCCGATGCTTGGGAAAGGTCGATTTTTTTATAAGTGCCTTATCCACTATTCGTGGGAACAACAATAACATGACTAAGCACCAAAAAAAAAAGAAGAGATGTATCGGAAAACATTCTGATCGCAGAAGAGGACGTGCTCCTGGAGATACAAATAAACCTCAGGCCGTTGAACGAAGTAAACCCAAGGAAGAGTCCACAGCAGGACCAGCTGCCAGCAAGAAGAAACGTGGGTGGAGCGAGGGTACTGTGAGCTGGCCAGGGATCACCTTTAGGTTGTGCTTGTCAACGAAGCCACAGTGAGTCCCTGGGGGGTTGTCGGATTTTCAAATGTAAATGTGAGTTCTGTAGGGAATTCCTCGGCAAGTGCGTAGCTGAGCTCGGTAACGGCTGGGAGGGTTTGAAGGTCAATCTAATCCCGGCCGATGAGGTACATAGGGAATCTAGGGACCACATTTGGCTGCCGAATATAGATATGGACAGCGGCAAGTGGATTAGTTTTCTGCAATGGCAAAATCCTGAGATACAAGTGGGTGAGTGGTTAGTTATTCGTGCAGAAAAACCCTAAGAGGACCACAGAGCTCTTCGTACCTTATGAGGCTTAACAGAGAATGTATTGAGCCATTAAGGAAAGTGGACAATAATCTGCTCTTCGGGGTGAGCATGGAAAAATTAAAAATATTAGGCTCCAATGAGCCGATTTCAGAGGCTAATATTCAGGACGCCAACGAGATGGTGGGCGATATGAACCTCAAAGCTATCACGGATGAAGAGGTTGCTGAACATGTCAACCAAGTACTGGCTGACGCAGAGCCAGCTGACCATGCTGCGATAGTCGATGGAGGTGGTCCAGTCGAATCTCCGCACTGATTGTGTCCCACGCGGTGGATATGGGCGCCTCGCTCAGAGAGATTAAGACAAAACAATTTATGAAATTTATCACTCGAAGGCCAAGCAGAGGACGAATCGCGCAGGATCTTACAGGATTACTCGGCAGTTCTGCGTGTCCTACGACCCACTTAAAACCAAATCTCTCTTATGAATAAGCAAAAAATATGCTTAAAAAATTTGCTGCAGGGTGCACAGGGCACTGGACCGTTGGGATGCATGCCGCAAGAATAGAACTGCAGTTCAATAGTTTCTGTCGCAGTTGCGATGGCCCGAGGGCACTCGGCAAACCATTTCTGTATTACATTTTTCTCTGTATGACGTACTGAAATTTATTAAAGCCGCTAAATGCCTCTAGGTTGCACGAGTTGTTGAATCAAAATGGCAAACTTGCGCTAATTGCTTGTCACCAGGGGGACAATCCATTTGAAGCAACTAACCATTTCCTTATAAAAGGCTGTTGAATTTAAAACAACTCCGAACACATTTTTTTGGGCTGAAATCAATTTTTAACACAGGATAGCTTAGTCTCCGAACTTCTGTTGAAATGTTTTTTAAATACATACATACAAACATATTTGTTTTTCGGAATAATTGAATAATGACTGTTAAAACCATAAGAAGAAGAGGATCCCAAAATGATAGTGTATAATTCTTTTTTTAAATTAGTTAGCAGTTTTTTGATATGATAATTTTGATGCAGTTCGGTTTGTTTAAAGGAGTTCTGTTGAAGTGCCACACCGAATCAATTGTTCAGCCCGATTTTTGAATTTTTATTTGTTTGTATTAAACTTTTAAGTGCAAAGTGCAAGGAAAGTAGTAATGCTAAAGAAATTGCTGTTCCTATTAATAAATCTTTCACAAATTAGTCAAAAATTAGTTGAAAACAGTTATAGGGTTATTCCAAAACAAAAAAAAATTCACAAGAAAATTTTAAAATGTTATGAAAAAATTGCCACCAAAATTATTTTTTTTTAATTTTTTATGAATTTAATTTTCACAATATAGGCAACAATTTTTTTTTTAAATATTTTTCCGCAAACTTTTTTTTAAAAAACATTGTTCGTTCTATCACAAAAAACATAAAAATGGAATTCCTAAACTTTTTGCAAAACTCGCGAAAATTCAGCAAATTTTCATGCAAATTTTCAACTCTTTAATCAGGTTTTTTAGATTTTTTTTGAGTATGCCGATTTGTAGCTCGAAATGAGTTTTGGATATAAATAAATGGTAAACAACTTTTGCAAGTCCTTTGGTATTTATTCGCATTTTGATCTCCCGAAATGAATGCAATTGACCTTGTTGCCATCATTATTTGAGTGTTGCACTGTGCAATTAAACAAGTTTTTAAAAAGATCTCCCAAACTTGAATCAATACCTTTCAATTTAAACTTATGTATGAACCTATATATCTATTCATTATATATGTATGTAGTTTATAGGAATGCACAGATAAATTCGATGAGTTAGAAGTTGTAAAGTAAAATATTCACGAATATAGGTAGGACTATTTAAAAAGTATTAGGCACTTTGACATCTAAAAATATGCTAAGCTTAAATATTTTAGGTTTCAATTTAGCTTTAAACTAGAATAAACAGATAGGGAAACTAGTAGTAGTAGCAATATGTGAGTATACACACACACAAACATTGTATGTGGCAATAGCAGTATTTGTGCATAGGAGTATTTGTTTTGAGCATTAGGAACAAGAGAGAATTATTTTTGTAATAAAATAAACTTGATTTAAAGAGCTACATATGTAAAAATCAATCACTATTAATTAACGTCATTTTACCTATTCGTCAGCAAGCCATTTGCTGGTGGCAAGACATTGGCATTCACGGCAGCAAGAGCGGGTCCATTCATTGGTCCGCCAACAGCTAGCGAGGAGACGACACCGCCGGCCACAGCGCGTACACCGCCAGCAGCCAGCCCCAGCGATGTGGCCACACTCAGCTGACGTTGATGCACAGCTGCCGCTACTACGCTGCCAGCGCAGCTATTAGGCACAATCGATAAGCTGCTGCTGCCTACTATTCCTGCCACACCACTACTAGCAGCTGATTGTGCAGCCGCTGCAGCCGCCGCCGCCGCCGCCGCCGCCGCTGCTGCTGCTGCAGCTGCACGCTGATGTTTACTAGAACTGCTACCGCCACCACCGCTACCACCGCTGCCACCGCCGCCGCCGCCGCCGCCTCCGCCACCACCACCACCTTTCACCAGTCCGCCATTGTGCTTCTGCGCCATGTGCGTTTGGTAGTGCTTGGCCAGATGCGCCTTCTGGCGGAAACTCTTGCCACAGAGCGAGCAGGTGAAGGGCTTCTCGCCGGTGTGTGTTCGTATGTGCACATTCACCGAATATTTGTCCTTGAAGCCCTTCGAGCAGATGGAGCAATAGTGTAGCGAACGCTCTTTACGCTGTCCATTGCAGTGTGTGGGACTGTTGCTGCTGTTGCTGGAACTGCTGCCACCGCTGGCTGGACCATTCGTGCCATTCGCAGCGCTGTTGCCGCCGCCACCACCAACGCTGCTGTTGTTTCCGCCACTCGTAGTGCCACTGTTGTTGCTATTGTGATTTATCACATTGGGATTGTTGTTGTTGTTGTTGTTGTGGTGGTGCGCACTCGACGTCGAGCGCTTGTACTTCTTCGTCACTTTGGTGGTGCCGCCGCCGCCGCTCGTTGCGGACGCTGACTTGCTTGTAGCTGTTTGGGGTTGTTGCTGTTGTGCGTGTAGCGCGCGTTGTTGCGGGTTGGGCATATGTAGCGCAGGTACAGCCGGTTGTGGCAATGGCGATAATTGTTGCTGCTGCTGCTGCTGCTGATGCGTCATGCTTGTGGGTGTTGTTGCGGGTGAGTGCAGTTGCTGGTGCTGCTGCAATTGTTGCACACTCGCACTTGTCGCAGCTGGCGACATTTGCATCAACACATCGCTGCTGCCATAATCGCCTCGGGATGTGGGTGAACAGAATTGTTCAACTTCGTTGGCGATGCGTTTGATTTTGTCAAAGTCGTCGCTGAAGGCACTTTCCAGCGATAGGAACATATCGTCGACCATGAGGCTGGACACGCCGCTGCTGTTGGCAGCATTGCCGCCTGGTGGCACGCCCATACTGCCGTTTGGATGTTGGCTGCCCACTAAATGCGAAGGATGTGTATCGTCGAACATTTGTGCTGCGCTGAGGCCTGAGTCGCCAAAGGAAAGTGTGTCCTGTGGAAGGAAAGGAACGAATATTGAGGGTTTTTCGAGTGCGTTTTAATTTTAACAATAAATAACATAAGAGATAAGATTTCTGTCCTGCTTAACCTGATAGCTCGCATTCTATATGACCCTGGTCAGAACTAATACAATGCTTAATAACAAAAAAAAAAATTAATTAAGAATCCTATGTATGCATTTCTATATCTATTATCCTATTCTATCCTTTTAAGACTTCACTCTAGTTTTTAACCTCGGCAACACACTCGACGTATGCCATTCATCTATCGTATGATCCCTCGGAAGTGAAAAAAAAACTCTAAAATAATTCCTCTTAAGCGTTCTGCAAAACTATTTACTCACCGTATCTGGCGGAAAAAGCAGCCGCCGCATTTCGTCCTCTTTAACTGTGGGTGATGAAGGCAATAGTGAGATGCCATTTTGCATGTGTATACCTTTGGAATAACCCTTACCTTGGAGGGCACTACGCAGCAAAGACTCAGCGGAATTCTGTGAAAGAAGCGTAAAAGAGGTAAAGAAAAGATTATGATTGAAACTACTAAAAGGGCGTTTTTGAGTTCCAAAACAGCTTCCCAATTTTGAGCAGAAAATAACTCCTACAGCAACGTATAACTTTGTAAAGTACATAATTCTATTACAATGGTGGCCTTGATTGCAACCTAGAAAGAATTTGTTTCCCTAGTCACCTATTCCTCTGTAATCTAATGCTGCTGCTCTTTTACGCCGTGTGAGCTACGACGAAGGGTCTTTTATGGGCATTCTTAAGGAAGCATGGTTAATTTATTTCTAAATCGATGACCGTAGACTTTTTGAAGTGAAAGTTCTTTGCGCTCGGTTGGGTCGCAAACATCTATGTAAACGATCGTTGCGGTCTTGTTCCAAATTTCAATGAAACAAAAAAGCTACAGACGGGGGAAAGAGATGGCGCGGGGGTTGGACGTGTTTAAGATTAATACTCAGATAAGGATTAAGATTGGAATATAGGTAATGATTAAGAGTAAGATCAAGATTAAGATTAACGTTAAGGTTAATATTAAGGTTACGCTTAAGATTACGATTAAGATTGGCATTAAGAATACTATCTGTTAAGATTAGGATTAAGATGAAGATCTAGTGAGCAAAGTTGCTCTTCCAACTACCAAACTCGATTTTAAAGTTTAAAGTATCTTTACTATATCCTCTTTAGCAAAATTTTTTCAAGTTAGGTTAGGTTAGGTCAAGGGCCTCACTTAGACCGTGAGCGTTAGTCTTTTGTGATACCTCTGCGAAAGGTAACTGCGAGGTTATAGAGGAAATCGCAAGCGGCTGATTCCAGTTATGGAGAACTCCTACAGATCAGCGGATATCGCGATCCGACGGACCCACGGTATTAATTGTCAAATAGCCGGGCGGGGCGGGGAAAAATCCTTTCCGGACACTCCCGAAAAAGCATATAAATTCCTAAAAGTTAGCAAATTTTCCGAGAACGACAGGTAACCAGAAGATGCCAGATCTTTTAGTATGACGAAAGTTGAAAAAGGAAAGATATAAGATATTCAAGTATATTATTTAGACTTAATTAAAAAGCTGTGTGAATTTTGTTATGCGACAGATTTCGTGACCCATGGGACCCGCGGTACAAATCCGAAATGCATCGAGATGGGTGGGTTCGCGACCTAAGAACTTATTTAGTCTCATGCCCATCTCTAGTACGAATCCAGGTATCTAAGCCGAAATCTAGCAAAAGCTAGTCTAAGTGCAAGTGTTGAGATGCAGCTACGTAAAAAAAGGGGTCTGGTATAATATTTAATCTCCCCGCATGAACCTCGATAGGACAATGGCCTATCAGTTGACTCAATAGGGTTGAGAAGCCCGGCTACGACAGCCTAAGAAGATTTCTAGACCGCCCTCGGTCATATCATCCTCCATCGTTTTCCGAGTTCAAAAATAGTCAGGAAAACTTCCACTCTGTCTTTTCTAAGCGATATTGGCTCGAACGTGCCCCCTTTGACCAGTTCATCATCGACACAGTTTCCTGAGATGCCAAGTATAACTAGGTAATATTCCCATGCGATCCAGAATGAACTAAGGCATTACTATAAAAGATTCGAGCGTACTGTAATTGAATGCTGGGTTCTGATAGCTGCGACAGCTTTGTTACTGATTATATGTATGAGCCCAAAAACCTGGACGTTTCATGCTGTGCAGATTAACCAGAGGCTCCCCAGATTTAAGCTAGAAATTGAAGAGGCCTCAGGATTGTTCAAAGATATCTTGGAAAGATGTTAGAGCATTTCCCAGCCTTTTTTTCGCGACTAATTGCGTGTAACTCTGCGGGGTTTTCGGTAACTTTTGGGACTATTCGGTAATTATATGGATTTTTTTCGGGCCTTTTCGGGAACTTTAATTTGCTAGGGATTTTTATAGATATTTTTGGGACTTTTCGTCGAGTTTTTTTATTGACCGTTTAGTATTTTTTAAGACTTTTCGTGTTCTTCGCATTTTACTTTTTTTTGGATATTGTTACGGGTGCTTCTGGAATTTATGGGTAATTTTTTATTTAATTTTTATTATTTTTTTTATTTTTTTATTAAAGCTTATACAATGTTATTAACATATGTACAACCTAATCAAGCAGCGCTAGCATGATTAGGTTGTATATATGTTAATAACATTGTATAAGCTTTAATAAATAAAAAAAAAAAAATAAAAAATAAATAAAAAAAATAAAAAATAAAAAAAAATAAAAAAATTTTATTTTTAAATTTATTCGTGGCAATTAGTTTTTTTTACTTTTAGGGATTTTTTACTTTTTCGACAATTTCGGGATTTTTTGGACTTAACGGTATTTTTCGAAGCCTAACAACATTGTATACGCTTTAATAAATAAATAAATAAAATAAATTTTTTGGACTTAACGGTATTTTTTGAAGCCTAATAACATTGTATAAGCTTTAAAAAAAAAATAAGTAAAAAAAAATAATAAAAAAATAATAAAAAAAATAAATAAAAAAAATAAAAATTTATTTTTAGAATTTGTTCGTGGCAATTAGTTTTTTTTTGGACTTTTAGGGATTTTTCACTTTCACGATTTCGGGATTTGTTGGACTTAACGATATTTTTCGGACTTACAAGCAAAATTCTTTTTACTTTTACCATTAAAATGCAGATAAAAAGTCTACAATTTTCCATGCTCAAAATAATAAAACGCGAAAGCTAACTAAACATTTTGGTTTATTTTGCTTCATTCGCTAACTCTCACTCACCTGTTCAGCATTATGATCGGCCATATGCCAGTCATTGTTGTTGTTCTGAAATTGTGCCAACTGCGAGTGCGTCGAATTCGCCACACCACCCACACCACCCACTCCACCAATACCACTAGCTATCGATATCGCCGTCACCAGCGAAGGCAATCTTTGACTATTTAAACCACTCCCACTGCCGCCGCCACCACCGCCATGCATACTCGCCGCACTACCCGTCGTTCCCATTCCCAGACTATTGACCATATCACCACTACCGCTACCATCTCTACCGCTGCCCTCCGCTGTGCCATAGCCGCCTGGATTCTCATCGTAGGGATACTCTGATTTTATGTAACCCGGAAAGCTACCCAACAGACAATCCAGATCCAGTGTGCTGGACAATTGGCCAGCTGGATTCTCTGGTTCTCGCTTCAGCCATGGCTCATTGCCATTTAATACTGTGATTGTGTAAATTTGTCCATCGGCATTGTCCACCGCCATGCTGCTGCTGCTGCTGCCGCCATTGCTGTTGCTATTTATGTTGTTGTTGTTGCTATGGCTATTATTTGGCGCATTGCTGTTTGTGGATTGATTGGCACTTTGTGCACAGGAACTGCTGTTGTTGAGTGACATTTGTCGCTGTTGTTGTTGTTGTTGTTGCGAGTGCAAATGTTGATGATGTGGCTGATGGTGTAGATGCTGTTGTTGCGTATGACTTGGTGATGTTGGACTGTGTAGGTGCGCGGAATGCGGTGTACTGTTAGCGGGTGTGGAGCGATGTTGGTGTGTGGTTGCTGTTGTTGTTGTGGCAACCGGTGATGCCGCTGCAGCGGAAACAGCCTGCTGCTGCCAACAATAGCGATCGAGGTCTTCGAAGATGGTGGCATCCAAACGACTGGTCGCATCTTTGTCAGTGTGCCAAAACTGGAAAAGGGTAAAAGGAAAAGTATTTTGAGTTAATGTAAGTTTTATTGAGAAAAATGTTAACTTAATTGAAAAGTAACTAATATTTTCATATGCCTCAATTTGTTTGTCGGTTTTTTCTTTATAAAAAGTCTTGCACTTGCTTTGCTCATAACGAGGGAAAATCTTTCACGACTCCTGGAGATATCCTGAAGCTGATAAGGAGTCGTCTTTATGGCCGATTTGCAAATGAGACAGAATTCATTCGACAATATTCCTACTCCGCAGAGATGAAATTTTAACCTACCCTTCATTTGTAAATACCCGTCAGATTCTTAATGGCTCCTTACAGATATTTTATTGTAGT
Source organism: Rhagoletis zephyria (assembly GCF_001687245.7). NCBI lineage: Eukaryota > Metazoa > Arthropoda > Insecta > Diptera > Tephritidae > Rhagoletis > Rhagoletis zephyria. The sequence goes on along the minus strand of NW_016157163.1, from coordinate 438,805 downwards.
TAAACCACCTTGGATTGTACCTTACCAGTGAGTAATTCACTTTGCATGGTCTGGTTTTTTCGCCAGTGATATTCTTCAATTTACTGGACTAATTTTTTATAGTGTTGAACTACCGGGAAAAATGGCATGCTACAGCAGGTGTCTATCTAGCAAACCTATTTGCATCTTTTATTACCCTCTATGCCTTTGTGGCGTGGTATCTAAATTAGCAGTATATAATTTTGCTTAGAGCATTGGCCACGATTTTTTGAAAAGCTTAAATATTTCTCAACAAAACTGCGCCTAAATCTATCCCACAAAAAAAGGGCATAGTTGTAGGTACAGTTTTTTTGATAATCTTGAATATTTTTCAAGGATTTAAAAATGGGGGGAAATTATGTCTACGCGCTTTCGCACTAAGGAAAGTGCCACTTGGCAGTTACCGAAAATAAAAACTTATTCATAAATATTCTGTTCAATCTCACCACTGGCCAAACTCTGACGGCTATAGGGTTAATATTTTTAGGCTTAGTTCTCTGCATAAACATCCGCAGTCTACTAGTATCTTAGTCCTGGACGCATAGTGGCCGCTAAGTCTCTATAAGGCCAAAAAGTCGTGACTCTTGTGGACACCGGAACTTTGACATCTAAGTGAGTCAAACAGCCAAATTTTTAATTAAGTCCGGTGAAGCAAAGTTTCTTCTGACTTAGAGCATTATAAGTCATGAATAGCTCGATAAAACTTTTCAAGTCTGGAAAAAGGGGGGGAGGTGACATGTTGGCGGGTAGTTCTTATATACGCAAACTGAGTGAGGACTTGGCATTGTCACGTTAGCGTTTATTCTTACCATGTTTTTTCTAAAGACTTCAGACTAAGGAGTCTCTCCTCGCTTCCACTGAAAACACTTGTGAGACTGATTGGTCGAATCAGATGGAAAATTTGGCGAAGTGGGCATTTGACATGAGCACCTCATCAAGCTAAGGCTGCCAGGCATCTTCAGCAATTTGCAGGCAGATGTGGACCTACTAGCCAAACAACTATCAGACCAATGAGTTCCCTGATGGAGCACTAAAAATTGGTTAGGGAATGGCTGAACACTCTTTTACTACTTCGTAACTATACTTTTTTGGCAATACGTACAGCCATACTGAAAATGCGGTTGACTGCATGGCAAAAGGTTGAAGCGATATAACTATGAGGCATATTTGAACAATTTGGCTTATCTTAGCTCGGCGATAACAAGGCTGCTTCAATAGTCGCAATGACCGAATGAACAAAGCACTGGCGTATCATTCCTAAGATCCATGTAAGTGTCCTCGGGCAGCGGATTTTGTTTTTCTTTTTCAAATTTATTTATTTCTCGTCTTTAATATTTTCTTAATTTTTAGACTTTATTGTTTTAAAAAGAAAAATGTATATAATTTTTAATTTTAAGAAACCTTTTTAATTTTCTCATTTTTATTTTTAAATTAATTTTAAGATTTTATTGTTTTCAAAAATGCATACGTACTTACATACATTTATATGTATATTTTGATTTTTGTTAATTTTAAGAAACTTATTTTATTTTATAATTCCTTTTTGTTGAAGTGAAACTTCTTAATCGAGTTCGGAGATGGTTGCGTTAAATATTTAACATCAAGTCATAAAATCTGTATCGTTCGTACGATTTTCAAAAATGAGGTGTCACATGAAAGGCCTTGTCCTTCGGGTGTACACCATAGCCTTAGTTCCATGAAAGGAGTTGCCACATATTAGAAAATCGAATTCAAAATTTCTCTGCCGCAGAGGGTTGCATTAAATATTTAACATCAAGTCATAAAATCTGTATCGTTCGTACGATTTTCAAAAATGAGGTGTCACATGAAAGGGCTTGACCTGCAGATGTGCAGTATGGTTTTAGTCTTTTAAAGGGTTGCCATATATACGAAAATCAAATTCAAATTATTTATTAAGTTAAACGAATTATCCCAATATGGGTATCAAAAGAAATGGTTTTGAATAAGTTGTATTTTCTAGCTAAATGTAGGAGGGTTGCCACCTGTTTCAAAAGTAAAATTTAGTTAAATTATACAAAAGTCTTACGCTTAAAATACTATACAGTACAGAAAGAGCTTACAGAAACACAATTAAAATATTTTTGAGGTGCCTGAAGAGGGTGGCCACCTGTTTAAAAAGTTAAACTCAAATTATTGAAGCAAATCTTATTATTATAGCTCCGTTATGTTTGCGATAAATATTTAACGCCACGGTACAGGTAGCATATGACGGGTATAGAAAACGAATAGCTGCGTTAAACGCCAATTGGGCGGGAAAAGACTAATGCAAAGACAAGAATATAATCAAAAACAAATATAAAGAGAAGATGAAGATGAAGATGAAGATGAAGATGAAGATGAAGATGAAGATGAAGATGAAGATGAAGATGAAGATGAAGATGAAGATGAAGATGAAGACGAAGATGAAATTATATATGTATATAAGAAAATAAGTACATGTGTATGTATATCGCACATTTCTTTCTTTCTGGAATTTCCTCTATTAAGTTTCACTTCTTCCGCGCGTAGGGACTACACGCACTGAGTTTTTTATTTCCTAATTAAATTTTTAGATCTTATTGGTTAAAAAAGATTTTTTTTATTTCATTCCATTTCAACAAAAATCTTTTCTTAATTAATTTTTTATCTTTTAATTTTTAGATTTCATTGTTTTGCAAAGAAAATGTATTTTTTTAATTTCAATTAATTTTGAGGAACTTATATACTTTGTTTCTTTTCCAATTAATGTATTTTATTATCTTATTTTCTTTTAATTTATGTATTATATTATTTTAAAGAGATAAAAATATTTGTGTCAGTTTCAGTTAATTGTTAAGAAGTAATTTTTTATTTTTTTTTATTTTTTTTTGTTTTTTATTTTTTTTTGTTTTTAAATAAATTTTATTTTAACTTTTAGATTTTACTTGATTTTAAAGCAAACGTAATTAATAATAATTTAATTTTTCAAACATATTTTATTAATTTTTTCTTATTTTTATTTTAGTTTTTTTCTTTATTTGATTTAATATTTCTTCATTTAAATACATTTTTTAAATTTAATTTCTAAATAATTAATTAATTTAAAAGAAATAGATTTTTTTAAATTTCATTGAAATTTGAAGAATTTTTTTGTTATTTTAATTTATTATAATTTTTAGATTTTATTGTTTTAGAAACAAAACTATTTTTATACCCGAGCGCACTTGTGCACAAGGGTATTATAACTTTGTTCACATAACGGTTGTTTGTAACAGGCAAAACGAATCGAGATAGATATAGACAAATGTATACATAAATGATCAGAATGAA
>NW_016157163.1:431976-435160 GCF_001687245.7 Rhagoletis zephyria | reverse complement strand
CCCCGGCTTATCATGTAGCGGTAGCTTTCGGAAAGGTGGAAAACATATATTTAATACTTGCGCCGGGTATTTAATGTTCGGCTCCGCCCGAACTTAGACTTTCTTACTTGTTTTATAATCATTTAATCTTTAAATCATATTTTATAAATTTTACAATTTAATTTAGTTTTGAATTTAATTTAATTTTTATTCTTAAAACAAAATATATATATTTTTTTTATTTAATTTAATTTTCAAAAGACTTTTTGCTAAGATTTATGCAGAAAAACGCTAAGTTATCCTCGTTGACAAATCAGTTGACCTTGCGAAAGACAGAAATGAGCTTTGAGTATAATTGGCAGAATCGCCCTCTTTAGGCACAGGTTTGAAGTTACTTTTTTCCTTGAAGTCGATATCAAATGTACTACTCGTATAAATTCCTCCCTTTTTGGATATATTTAAGACCGCTATACATGATTTTTAAGATCATGTTATTTTCATAGTCAAAAACAAACCGGCAAAAAAAATTATAAGTCATTACAACAACAATCAACCAGTGTTGCTGTCATGTCAGTTGTCGACTTTAAATGCCACAGAGTACAAATCCAATACAGCAGCAAAATAACAAATGTTACGCGTAAATCGACAGGCGAGTAAATTGAAGCAACAAAATCAAAGTGCAGCATTTACAACAACAATAAGACTAAACAAGTGGCAACGGGAAAAATCAGCCAAATCAACAGCAGTGAGACCGCAACCAGATATCACTGCTGACACAGTAGCAAAAATAAGCCAAACATAAAAAGGGCACAAAAGAAAGGCAGCGAAGTGGAAAAAAAGAAACAATCGATTGACGTACAGCACACCTCGACTTGAACAGTTTGACCGCCGAGAATGGCAGACAAGGCTATCAATGTATCCGTTGCAACCAAAACTGCGGCTACTGTTGCAACTAAAACAGCCGAACAGTTGCTGTTACCCATGTTGCACCTACAAACATCCTGTTGCAAACATAATGTTGTTGTTGTAGACATTGCTTGTCAATTCTCGATTGAAACGGGTGCGCGGGAGGGCGGCGTAAGAGGGTAAAAAAAGAAGAAAAGTGAAAAAAAGTACGAAAGGAAAAAAAAAACTAGAACAAGTGCCTGAAAGGTGAGCGCCCAGCCGAATTAGGTGAAGTGCCATAAATGCATGCAATAGCAACAACAGTAAGAAAGCTACCAAAAAATTTTGAGCCAAGCAGCAGCAGCTAGATGTACATATAGTCTTGCAGGGCATAGCCAAAATTTGACATGGCACGTGCTGCATGCAACAGCAAACTTGCAACCAAACACCATCGCCACATGCGCTGCGGCACGAGCCATATGGCAGCTGGCGGTGGCTACTGCGTGTTGCATTTGCCTTGACTTGGATGGTGGCTGCTTTCACAGCGCAACTACACAGCATATTGAATGAGCAGTCGAGTGGACAGGCAGCCTGCCAGGTAGGTAGTCGAACAGTCAGCCGGGCGAGTGGGTTACTTGGTCCAGTAGCTGCGCGCAGGCAGAAGTTGTGGCAACTGCGGCGACTTCATTGTTTCAATGCGGTATTTGAATGCACGCGCGTTCGGTCATAGAAAGTGCAAACATATGTATGTATGTATGCAGGCAGGCAGCTGGTAGGCTGGTAGTGGAGCGCATGCGCGTAGGTGTGTGTGTGCGCAACACAGCAGCGCTTCGAATATTAAATTGCTTATGGCGAAGAAAAAGTTTGAAAGTCTTTTCATTTCTATGCGATTCTTGTTTTGTTTTTCGAGCTTTATGTATGTATTTATGTAGTTTGCTATGCTTGCGCACTGGCCAAACAAAAGACTTAAGCAACAAACTTGTTGCCGCCTTTTTGTTTGTTTTGTGTTTTCTCCGTTTTTCACTGGTTTTTTTTCTTCAGAGTTTGTTTTTCTTTTATTTCTGTGGCCGGAGTTGTAAAATGGCTTGTGTCTTCATATGTGTACATATGTAACTTTGGAATTGCGCATATGCATTTGTGCTTTAAAAAACCACCAATAATAATGCTTTTAGTGGTAAAACGACTTGCTAGTCTCTGCGACTGGTTTGAATAATTTAATTTTCGAATTTGGTTTGCTTAAACATAAGCAACATCGGGCGAAAATGTTTCGTAAAGCGATTTTTTTTTTAATAATATATCTAAGTCCTAATTGCAATATTTAACTGGCAATGCCGATCGATAACTTTTACTTACGCCATCTCGATCTTGTCAAATCAGCGGCCCTATATTCATCCCATTGACAATCTCTTATTTCGTCAGAGGAAATCGGAGGATTCTTCGTCTTACGGTTCGAATTAGAAAAAATTGCCATAATTCATTAAAAAATAGAGGGAATAATTTTTAAAAATGTTAGTCCATGAAAACTACCTAAGGGATTTTGATAATTTTTTTTTTCTGAAGGGCTTTAATTTGGAAAAAGTTTTGCTTAAACAAATTTTTTAGCAATGAACGGCTTTCGGAAATTTCGGTCATTTCACAAAATTAAATTTTCGCAATATAATCCCAAAAAAAAGAGTGACTGAAAATTCGTATAATTTAACTTCTTATTATCAACTGGAGTGAAAATATCAAATTGAACCTGTATTATTGTTATTGTACCAATTACTTACCACAAAACCCGTTTTTTTTTCAACCTGATTTTGTATTTTTTTTTTGCTATCCTCTTCGTTTGGCAAAGCTCTTCTCAAAAATTATGAAAAAAATATATATATTTTTGTACCGATTACCGGCTTTTTTTTTACAAAAACCCGGTTTTATGAATGCCAGTTTTACTATTTTTATTTTATTTTTTGTCTTAGAAAATGCAAAGGAAAAAAAATATTTTTGTACCTATTACTGGTTATTAAAAAAAAAAATGTTTTTTGAATGTTGAATTTTAAATTTTTATTATATTTTTTTAACAAATATAAACTAACCAAATTTTTAAACAATAATATTGCCGAAAATCGTAAAATATAGCGAAATTTTGCCACAAAACCAAGGCCTAGTTGCAAGGCGCCACATTCGGGCAAAGGTTTTTTAATTAAACTTATATTCGATACTTCACAGATTCGAAAGGTATACATCTCGACAGCGGCAGACAGCGCTACCAGCAAAAGCTCTACTCAAACTAGTAATTTAAAAAAAAAAACCGACTTCAACCCCCATATAAAAAAAAAAA
>NW_016157163.1:357687-431957 GCF_001687245.7 Rhagoletis zephyria | reverse complement strand
TATCGAAAACGGTTGACGGGGTCCAAAGTTATGGGGTAACAAAAAAAAAAAAAAAAAAAAAAAAAAAAAAAATGTTCCGACGAACTGATAACCTCCTCCTTTTTTGGAAGTCGGTTAAAAAAAAAATAATGTTTTTTTGAGACTAAAAAAAATTTTAAATTTTTAAATAGTAAATCCTAATCTAATTTATCACCACATTTACAAATATAAGTATATAACAAAAGTTGCTATAAACTTCTTTTGAAAACGTAATTTTTTCTGATAATTTTTTAACTTTGAGCTCATTTCTTATAAGACGAATCGAGTTAAAAAAGATGAAATTTTAACTGAAATCAATAGTTTAGCATCGGATATAATCCTTTATACATATAATGAAATTACACATTATAGATATTATAGAAAAAGTAATATGGGGCGGGGGGGGGTCTTCGTTAGAGCAACAGAAGCTAAATCAACCATTTTTAGAATTTTTGTCTGTCTGTTTGTCTGTGTGTTTGTACGCGCATAACTCGACAACAGCTGCAAAATAGTTAGAGAGTTGCTACCTGTTTGAAAACTGCAATTTAAGTAAAGTTGATAAGAGAAATTAAATATTACAATATGGCTGTCAAAACAAAGAGGTGTTAGAAGAAAATTCGTAAAATTTATTAAAACTGGATATAGGAAATTTTTGTCGTGGATTCGACCATCGACTAGGCAAAGATCAGGGTTGGGCACGCTGCACTAAATTTTTAATGCACTGAGCATTTCATTACCAATTCAATTTTTCACTACAACTAGCCATACAGTTATAAGGATATGGGTATCAAAATCACAGATCGCCAAATTTTCTTAAATTTGTAACTAGTGTAATTAACCAGTGATAGTGAAATTTTCGTTCTCTTAGCGCTAACCAGATAGTCATAGCGAAAATTTTAAATTCTCGGGATCACGGACAATTTAAGGTCTCGAAAATCCCGGGATTTTCGGTATTTGTAATTAGCACTGAAGGCAATAATATAAACTCCTTTTCTTGACCAGTATTGGCTATGTTTCTTTTTTTTATTAAATAGTTAATATTTTTTTATAAATGTCTAGCTCATTATACATATAACACCGCGCGTTACTAAAGTTTTAAACACAAATATTCGCAAAATTGTATTTTTAGTTTTTCACTCTGACGTCAGTATTGTAAAAATGATTTAAAAAATTCAGAGAAATGTGCTTAGAAAAGAAGTATGGGTATAAAATATAACTTAACTTAAATAGATTCAAGTTTCTGGTGCGGAAGGGCTGGTAAATATTGAAAATTTCATTTTAAAATTTTATCATTGAAATTTCGCAATATTTGTTTTTGAAAAAATTATATGTTAAGGGCTTCTATAAACTCGATAATATCCTAGAGTTTCGTTCTTCTAACTTTGTCAGCTTAAAAATTACCTATTCGTATTCGTCCTTCCCAAAAATCGAATCCAAAAAAAAAAACCGAAAATCCAGGGATCGGAAAAGCCGAAAAATAAACATCCCTAATATATACCCCGCAAACATTTGAGGACCAGGTGGTCCACTGGTTCGTAGTTTTAAATTATATGTAAAAGGACCAGGCTGTATACCAGTAACTTGTTATGCTGACCTGAGGTATCAAGGCACACTTTAGCATTCCTGTGTGGTAGCTGAACGAATCGATATATATCAGTTCAATGGCAGATCTGCTTAATTAGTACATAGTAGATACAATACGGTATTTTTCATTATCATTCCCCATAAATTACTTAAAGCCAGAACCATTGATTGGTTTTAACAGCTTGAAATCTACTCACCTCATAGCCCTGCAACGTCGGATCACTGCTGGTGCCATTACTATTGCCATCTGAGCCATCTATGCAACTGTTGGCATTGCCTGGGGTACTAACACGGCCAGCGACACCGCCACTACCACCACCACCACCACCACCACCACTACCGCCGCCGCTGCCACCTCCACCATCGTGTGGCATACTACCCGCTAAACTATTGCTTTGTTCATGACTGCGTTGTTGTTGCTGAAGATGCGCATGCTGCTGCTGCTGCTGCTGTTGCTGATGGTGGTGACTACTGTGCTGCTGATGATGTGAATGTTGTTGCTGATGTTGCTGGTGTGCGCCGCCACTTGCATTGCCCGCATGCAAGCTACCCACACCCATACCGATGTCGACCACATCTGCGCCGACACCGATGCCGATGCCCATGTCGGGCGCTGTGACGAAATCGAAAAAATCCGTTTTTGTAAGATCCTCTGCACGAAAGGATTCCGATATATCCATGCCAGTGGATGACATTTCATCCGTGCCAATCATTTAGTGGCTGTAACGTAGCGCGGCGCATCCGTTGGGGCGCAGCGATGTACGAGGGGTGTGCAAGAAAGGCGGTTGCTATCCAATGTCTGTATAATATTTGTTGCTACAGTATATTTTCAATGTTGTGGAATTTGTTGACGAATTGTTGCTCTGTGAAGATAAAATAGGGAAAGGTATTGTTAAACAAGATTTTTGGCTTAAAAAAAATTAAGTTTTAAATGATGTTATAACTAGAAGTTGGTTCTTGTTTTAGTCAAATATAACACTGTGCAACATTTTCAGGGTCATTCAATTTTTGTATAACAATGTACAAATTTTAAGTGCCTAAGAAATTGCCTTGATTTTTAATAATTTTTTCTTCTTCCGTATGGAACATTCCAATAGGGTTAAAGCATAAAATTTACGAATTTGAATATTTTTTTTGGACCACCGTAATATACATTCGGGTGCATCACTCTCTATAAAACAAAAAAAAAAAAAAATAAAATAGCTATCACTTCTACCATTTTTTCAAATTATTGTTGCTTTTCCACAATAAATTTGCACTCAATACGGCCTCGAGCTCATAAAAATTGTTGAAAAAAAATAAAAATAAAAAATCGGTACTCTTTTTCCATCTTTTCCATTTTTAAGAAATATTTTGGCTGAAGTCATTTAATAAAATCAATTTTTTAATCCCGTTGCAAAACCCGCAACTTTTTTTGCTGAGGCACCCTAATGTAAATATGTAGTATGGATAAGAAATTTACATTTTTCGATCATTCTTAAAATTTTACCTAAATTTGTTAGGGGTTTTGTTGAAGTTTCTAAACAAATTTGTGTCTCATTTTACATTTAAAAATATTTGTACAAATTTGATATCGAAAACGGGGCTTTAACAGCTAAACATTTATAAGATGAAGTCGGCTCCGTTTTCGCTATCAAGAAAATATAGTATATTAATGAAAAAACTGCAGCTCCAACTCGTAATTCGATGAAATGTATCATAATCAATCGTTAAGAAAATTTTATATTTTTTCTTAGTTACGGCTTTTTGCATTTCAGGTGACGATTTATATATTTTTAAGATCAAACATGTCTTTTAAATTTTCCACATACAAATGACCAAATTATATATTTTTTTCTAATTACGACTTACAGTCTTGCAGTCGCCACAAATTTGGTATAAATTTACAAAAAAAAAAAAAAAAAAAAACAATTACACCAAATTTAGTAATCAAAGCTGAGATTTATTTTAATTTTATTTCCAGCCTTTTGTTTTGTCATACTTTTCGGGCTACAGATTTACTTGCCTTGCATAGCAAAAACCAAAAAGTAAACAGCCATAAATAAATCAGGTACAATCAGTTGGGTGACAAAGTGTAAACACGATCGTCAACAGCAGCTGTAAATCTTATACAAATCACGAGCGTGAAAAATCACAAAATTCAAAACAAAACTGACGAAATACCAACACAGCGAACAGCAAAATATCGAAACCACAAAAATATTTAATAATGAATACAAAATTTGCATTAAAATTCGTTAGTAAAACTGAGTGGACAACAGAGCGGTGGGGAAGAATGAAGGCGGGCAGGCACCGCATTGACCGCAAAAGCATTGCACAGAATAGCATTAGTGGGCTTTAAAACTTAGACAAAAAACAAAACAAAAAAAGATTAGAAAAATAAAAAAAAAACATTAAACTAAAGAAAAAGCGTGTACTCTGAAGTAATGTGAAAAACTTAAAATTCGCTGTGACAAAAATTTTATATGCTTAATTTTTGCTTCGATTCATAAGTAGATACAAAATACTGCTTGTGGAATTACAAAATCTGAAAATATTTGTTAGAATGATAGAACTTTAGGTAAGCTAAGGGTTCTGTATAATTTAAAACTCCAGTGCTTCGATATTTCGACCAATTAATCTTAAGTTATTTTTAGGGCAACTTACCGTTATGCCTAATTTTACTACTAGTAAACTAAAAAGAAATTTGCTAGAATATCAAAATTATATAATCACAATATACTCCAGAAGCAGAGTTGGTCAGTATTTCAAATTTTTCTCCCAAAATTTTAAAACGTCGTCACAACTTTTGTTTGCTGATTTTTTTCAAATAAATCTGCATTTCCGCATTGATGTCTTCAAAAACTGTTTCCGTTTGAATACGTCAAAAGTATGTACAGTAAATAAGTTAAATAGTAGTACATAGTTTAGGATTTTATTTTGTTTGAACATACACATACACACATATATATCGAGCCCTAACCACCAAAGAGATGTAGTGACATTTTTTAAAAATTTTAATATTGACATAGAAATGCATCTAGATGCTTTAGCACATTTTTTTTATCAAAAAGAAAATTAAAAAAAAATGTTTCGCTTACATCTTTTTGGGGGTTAGGCCTCGATATGTGAAAATTACGTGATTGACGGAAAATCTAATTCACGAACGCTCACGCCAGCTAAAATTTCAGTCATGCACGACCACACGGAAGTTCCGTGATTTTTCTCTCAAAACCACTCACGCGTAGAAAATCACGTGTATTGCCCATATCTGATCCCTATCTGCATCTTGTTCGCTCTAATGGAATTTATGTTATTCTGTTTTCCTTTATCTTTATGCTCTATCGACAACAAAACCGATAAAAATATAGATAACTACATAATTGGATAAAAACATCGATAGCAAAATCGACTAGAAACAACAAAATCGATAAAAATATCGATAAAAATTTCGATAAAAAGGCAGATAAAGATAGTGATAAGAAAATCGATACAAATTTCGATAGCAAAAACGATAAACATATCGATAGCAGAACCGATAATAATATCGATAAAAAAATATAGATACAAATTTCGATAACAAAATCGATTAAAACATCGACAACAAAGAAGATAAAAAGATCGATAAAAATTTCGATAACAAAACCGATAAAAGTATCGATTATTATATCGATAAGTTCCGAGAATACCGAAAATCTTTAAAATCCCGAAATAGTTCCCAGATTGAGTTTCTGTGTCTCTATCTATAGGGGTATTCTCTGAGTCTTGCAAAGCCCTTGCACGGTGCACGGATTGCACGGTTTGCAAAGCTGTCCCATACGAAAACCGGTTTTAACCGTGCAATCTGTGCAATCTGTGCACCATGCAAGGGCTTTGCAAGACTCAGAGAATACCCCTTATGTATATATCTTTTCTCTATAATTACATTTATTTTAACCTCTCTTCCTCTGTCTTCATCTTTAATTTTATCGGGCTTCTCACCCTCATCTTTTTGTTAATATTTATTTTTGTTTTTACATTTATGTGTATAATTTTCTTCATCTACATATTCCTCTTCACCTTTCCCCTTATATAAGTAAAGTGTTTAAAACCTTGGTCTTCATTTTTGCTATCAGGATGAGCTGAAGTTAAAATTATCTGAGTTCGATAGATCAGTAGGCCTAAGACGGTCAGAGATGAAGGCTTGCCTATTTCAATTGCACTTAAAGCTGTAAAAATTAATCTACTTATTTATGTATCACAAATGAAGAAATAATTAACGACACGTATGCACTAAATCATAAAATATTTTGTAAACCATTAGCCTTAGTAACACCTTAGTTGCAAATGAATATTTTTTAATTATAATTTATTATAAAGGCAATTCAAAAAAGCATTCACTACCCGCAGTATGTATGTATCCCAATCGCAATAACGATTTGTAGAAAAATGCAGTACAAGCAATAACTTTTTATGGGAAATAACTAAAAAAAATTATTACGAATGTAATAAAAAATATTAAAACTAAATCGATCAATGAACTACATAGAATAGTTAGCAGACAGTCAGTTACGACTCGTATGCAAGCGAAGCAGTTCTACGAGCAGTCTGTTAGTCAGCGACGTGGCGAGTCAGCCCCCAGCACCCAGTTAGACCCCGTCAGCTGCACTGTCACTCAGCAGTACCATGCAGCTTAGTTCACTTCACCTCGCAGTGGTTAATTTCAATTCAGTCCGTTAGTTAGTTACCGCAAAATTCACGATCGCACTTGTCACATTACTCAATCGCAAGTGCAGCAAATCAAGCATGAAAATGCTCGAAATTCAGATGAATGGAAACGTGGTTAGTCATGTTTGTGTTGGCCGGTGGTAGCGTTGATTGTTGTTGTTGTTGTTGTTGGTGATTTTAGATGTCTTAAATGTTTGGCTGAATGTTGGTGGCTTTGGTGTTGACATGTGCCATGCAGTGTGCGCGTGCGCGTCAAAATAAACCAAAAATATGCAACTCGACGGAAACGTGCAACGCGAAAAATTTTTGTGGAGTTCAACACGAATGAAAAAGAAAAAAACCGAAACGTAAATAGAGTATGTGAATGATTTTAGAGGTATTTGGTTATGGCAGAAATGGGGGCTGCAGAACAGGTGCATCTGTGAGTGTTGAGGGTATATTCAGGTTTTTAGCTTTTTTTATTTCCAGAAAGATTAGCTCTTAAAGCTTTTTGCAAATATATAGGAAAAGAAGATGGCTGCCGTAAACCATGGGACATTTATTCAAATTTTACCATTGCAGGTTTTATCAGCTATTTCGATATCTTTGATCAATTATGTTTTGATCAATTTTTTCGAGTTCATTCTGTGATTCCCAATGGTACAGCATTTATTATTTTTTAGGAGTTTTATATATTTATATATATTTTTTTTTGTTCATTTAAGTTTGTATAACAATTTTTTTTATCAAATCATAAGATTTCTCTCTCAATACATCGCAATTATAATCCGATAAATTCATTTACATTATTTCCTTCCAACCAACGGAATCCTCGCAAATTGACTTGTCTTCACCTCCCAATTACGTTTGCTTTTGTTTTAGTTTTCAAATGATTTATTTAAAATTTTTCTATTTTGACAACAGCCAAATACTCAGGCTACCAGTACCAGCTCGCCACTTGCTGGCGTTGCACAATGTAATGGCCAAATGTGGATATTCAAATTGTTTTTTCCAATAAGGAAGCCAACACATGATTTATGGGCAAAATTTTAAGTGGAAAATACATTAAACAACTGGCTGTTAATGTATGATTTTACTTAAAGATGTGCAGTTTTAAAATTAGCTCATTTGTGCGAAGTTGTAATAATCCTATTTGCATACACTTTCATTTAATTTTCATAAATAAATTGCAAATTATGAAAATTTAACTCTTTTTTTAATGTAGGCATTTTCAATTAAATATTGCTAATTGAGTTTTGGTAGTTCTTAATTACTGCAATAAAGACGTGAGGAAGATGTTCAAAATTCCATTACGAGGAAAAATATATATTGGTTTTCGAGTTCGCTGCTTAAGTCTTTTGTTTAATTGTGTTGCGAAGTGCCAAATATGGCTTGCAACAAAATGAGCAAACTATGTATTTAGTCAGTTAAATTTCCTGTTTAGAAATATTTTTTGAAATAACACAGACATATGTATTTTGAGTAACTACAGCTCGCATTAAACTCAACGCCATATTTTTGTTATTATTGTTGGAGACAAATCATGACGATCTTAGACTAAGTTCAAACAGTTCAGTTCAATTTAAGCCTTAATTGCTGCCCAATTTATCATCGAAAAATTCAAATTATTAATGGCCAACTAATATCTAATTAACTGGCACTTCAATTTGTTTCAGATTCTCTATGCAACCCTGCTAGGTATGTTTAATTTTGACTTCGAGGTCCTCTTTTATAAATGATATTCCAAATAAAACATTGCACTTTACCATAAAATTAATTCTACATTTTTTAAATAAATTGCTTAAAGTATTTAAAAACTAGGGGAAACTGAAGTTAGCTAAGAATTCGAGTTCACTTTCAACGCAACATAAACGTATGTAAGACAGTAAATTGAAATATTTTATTTTTCACGCTCGTTTATTTTTCTATGCACAATTGCGAATATAAATATAATTACATAAGTATGAACATATACAGTGGCGGTCAAAAATGGATGAATGGTGTTTAGTTTTTAATATTTACAATGTTTTTCAAGCTGTAATTTTATTGAGTTTTTCTTTTATAAAAATATGGTTCATGCTTAAAAAAAAAAACTATATAAATCACGCTTTCAAACTTTACACAGAACTTAGAAAAATTTCGAGAATTTTTATCTAAAGCTTTTTAACCAATAAACAACCCAGCATACAGAGTTTCAAACGTTTGAGAAAAAATTATTTCTCAATTTGATATTGTTTGTTGCGAAGCTTATAAAATTCTAGTAAAACGAGTAAAACTGGCGCTGATTTTTTTTATTTTTCCCATATTCTTCCACACGAAATTCATGTTTATATGGAAAAAATGCAAAACGCGATCAACAAAAAAAAAATAATTTAAAATCAATGCAATATTTTAGCAGCTCAAAACTTGCACTCGTTTTACTAGAATTTTATAAACTTGTTAACTGCATACCGAAAAAATTTCTAAAAATTCTATTTAAAAAGGCCCAAATTTAGATACAAATTTGTAGAATTTTGAAAGTGTGATTAATATAGCTTTTTTGTTAAAGCATGAACCAAATTTTTATAAAAAAAATATCAACAAAATGTTTACTGAAGAACATTGCAAATAACTTCTTTTTGGTTGTTTGTGTTTCCGACAGGGTAGGAGTATGATGTATTGTATAACGATTTTCCGTCGATTTCTCCGAACGAGAACGAAAAATGACACTGAAGATGGCACAACGCCGAAACCGGTTTGTCTCCAAACCAAATTTGACAAGGGATGACGGAAAATCGTTCCACAATACAACATTGCAAATATTAAAAATGAAACCCCATCCATCCATTTTTGACCGCCACTGTATATGTGTGTGTGTATGTATGTAGGCAGTACCTGTGATTAGCACATCTCTTTCAAGTCATAATAATCACAAGTTATTAGCACTGTTGTAAAATAACATTATTAGCTGTTGCGAAAATGTGTCTGCAATAAAAGTGGTTGTTTAAAAATTGCCATAAAAGTTATAAAATTTACGATACACATGTAAATTATTCCTATACTATATATGTATTTGTGCAGCATCATGTGTACAATACATAAGTAGCTATGTACATAGGTTGGACAGGGTGTTGCAGTTAAACAGTCAGAGATGTATTTTATGAGTATATCGATTTTTATAACTAATTTTTACGGTGACTCAAAATAAAGAAAACCAATTAAAAAAATAATAAAATCGATCGCCCCTCTGGCTTTTGGTGTTCTTTAAACTTTAGCTTTACATTTTTTACATTTTTCAAAGCGCTACATCCACTGATCATACAAACAGGCGCAAAAGCTCGGGAGCTATTTTGGAACATATTTTGATAACTGAAATATCAGTTGAGCCAACGCAAGAGAATAAAGCCCCAAAAGTGATACTTTATTTTTATAGGCAGGAAATAGGGAACAAATATCACTGTGGGGCATGTAGAAAATGTTCCATACCTTCTCGCGTAGACAAAGTTGTGAGTGCCCTCCTCAAGTGAATATCCGGTGGAGACACTTCCCCCTAACTGAAAGGTTCCTATTTAGAGAGACGCTAAGTTCTTTCATGACATTATCCAAAATACTGAACCAATTTCTAACCCTAATGAAATTGAAGGGAGCTAATAGTCCCAACTCCGCTATCCCACACAGCCTGTTGGATAAGCCTGAATATAAGTGCTTGAGGCGCTTCGAATGTAGGCCGAAAATCGACGCAGGAAGTGGTCAACTGATTCTTCTTTTTCCTCATCGCTCCGGTTCCATGCTCCATCAGTGTAGATAGATATACCGCCGGCTGCTACAGGTAGTCCTATATCATATACTTCTCTGGTCGGGTGCCTAATAAGTACCTTAGTATTGAAGCCCAAAACCGGCATAACGTAGTCATTGCTCTATTTTCAACATTTTTTCAGCATTGATTACATAAGCCCGGGCCTTTTTAATTTCATCCTAGTTTTTATACTCTACTAAAATTAAAAATGCAAAAACTTGTAGCTAAATTTTAACTTATTCTGTATTAGGTAACCGTTGGATAAGTTCAATGTTTGGATAAGTTTGGTGTTTCATCAAATTGATGTTTAAATAAATAATACATAGCTGGCGTATTGCCAAAGCAAATTTACTTTTTGAAAATATGCAGATGATGCAATTGTTTATGTATAAAAAAATATTAAAAAATTACATTTTATTTTTATTGTTGTACCCAAGTCTATAAGTTACGATGTGTACCAAACGAATAAATTTCAATTACAATAATATATATTTGTATACATATGTATGTATGTATATTAGGATGCATCACTCTCCATACAAAAAATGGTACTATTTTTCCAACGGAAATATAAAATTTATTATATATGAAGACATCCACCAAAAACTTGCCGAAAAATACTAAGACTTACCTGATTTGAACTATTTCAAAATACCTCGACAAATCGAGTCTTTTATAAATAAAATTAGATTTGAAAAATATGTTTTTCTAAAAAATCACCTGAGATAGCAGAAGAGTTTAAGTTTAAAAGGTTTGCTTGTGTGGAAATTATTGTTATTTTTCACAAATTTTTTTCATTAGAAATTATCTCAAGTTCAATAAAAGCATTGGATATATATAAGTGTTTAAAAATGTTATCAACGGAATCAAAATAATGCGATTTTTGCGAGTGTTTTGAAATAAGTCTAGCTCACGTAAATCGTAATATTTTTTTCATGTATTTTGGTAGAAGTCTTAAAATATAAAATTTTTTTTATAATTCTAGTGGATAACCGCAAATTTTTTTTTGGCGATGCACCTTAATATAGATAAGTAATGCATTTAGTCCAGTTGCTAAGTACATGACTACATTCGCAACTTAGTCGCAGTGATTAATCACATTTTTGTGCAACATCTTGTGTGCACGATCAACATTAAAGACATAGAGATGGACTGCTCCAAAAAATATCAACGATCATAATAAATATTATGTGCATTAATGTTTGTAAGAAAAATCATGTTAAATTTTAATGGCAATTTATATGGCAAAATCGTGCCTGTTGATTGCGTGTAATGGTGGATTATTGGCAAGACAAAAAAAAAAAAACAAGAAGCTCGAAGAGGTGAGATAATATATAAATTTTTGAGTCGTCAAAATAAAATAAAATATAATAAAAAATAATCGAGTTATGAAATTTTATTGAGTTATCGGATTTTAGTGTTATGGAAATCTATCAAATTATCGACAAAATGGTATGCATCGGGGCAATTCCAAGTCCTCCTAAAAGACCTTCAAAAATATAACAGATTGAAGTCACGCTTTGATTAAAAAGCGGGAGGTTTTCCGGTAAGTAATTTTCTACCTTAAAAGTTAAAGGACGTGCTAAGTTAGAAAACTACTCCAAGGCTCTTAAAAAACAAGTAAAACCGTCGAATTTCGACAGTAACGGGCATTCTTAGTAGATCTGAAAACGCCACGAGCGATTCCCAAAGATACCATAGTTCAAAAAAATTTCATTGCGTCCCAAAGTTATTCGGAAAGTCAGATGAAATGTCAAGAAAGTTTCGATTTGTCTCGATCAAAGCCGTATTATAAATAAATTTCTTTGTTTTAATAAGAATTACTAAAAAGCAATTATTAAAGTAAAAAAAAGTCACAATAAAATCCCGAATTCTGGAAAAACAAATTTTGAAAATGTCTAGAAAAAGTTGAAAAATCAAAAATTATTCCGTTTCACGACAACTTCTAGAAAATACTAAAAATCACAATAAATCCCAGATTGCAAAAAAAAAATATAAGAAAATTTCGAGAAGATCCCGAAATCTCCCGAAAAATGCCGAAAAACTTCAAATCATTCCATTTTATTTATTTTTAGACTTAAGCAATAAGAAGATTTCGTAAAGTTTCAAAAATATACAGGAAAAATTCGAAAAGGTCTCAAATAAGCAGAAAAAGCGATTTTTACTCAAAACTAAAAAAAAAATGCACCTCTTTCTTTCCGCTATAAAAAATTTCGCGCTCTCTTTCTCAAAATATTATCAATAAATAATATATCGAGCCCTAATCGCCAAAATAACCTAAGCAACATTTTTATCAAAATTTTCTTTTTGATGAAGAAATACATCTAGATACTCTAGGAATATTTCTGCATCAAAATAAAAAAAAAAATAATAATAATTGAAGAAAAAATATAAGTTAAAATTTATAGAGTTATGAATAAATTATGCTGCACGATGCTATTATAATAGTCCTTTCAAAAAAATCGGTACGAAAGCTTTCTGTAACAGTGTATGCGTATGTAGGAAAATTAGCAGAAAAAATTTTACCGACAAATTTATCGATATAGATTTTTATATCGATATCTCTATTTTCCTTATGTGTATAACGATATATTTCTCCAAATGGTTCTAGATACATTTATTGACATTGCTATCGAAATTAACGATAAATCTAATACACATATATATCGATAGTAATTAGTAATTCCTGACATCGTTACCGCTACATTAATTAATAAGTTTAGAGATATATTTTTCCATATCGTTATGAATGCATGAATTTGTCGGTTATGTTATCGATATATCGATTAACCAAACCCCTGTTAGGTAGTTCAAAAGATAGGCTTATATCTAAAGAGTGAAATTATTCATATAAGAATCGTCGCATATTTTCAGAACAAATATCGATAAAAATGATGTTATCGTTTAAAATAAGTGCTTTTGTTATAGACATCGTTACACTAAAAAGTTATTATTGGTATCGTTGGTATCGAAAATTGGTTACCTCCAAAGATAATATTATTAGGGCAACAGTAATTCAAAAAATATTTATTTATTTGTTTTATTTTTAAAATATCTATCTACCGTTATGCCTACTTAAATGAAGTGCCTTAATTATATTCAATAGATTCTTATCATAAGAATAAATTAAAATGAAGTTATACACATTTTTTTTTATCCAATAACTATGTTTGTATCTAACCTCTTAATTAATTTTTAAAATATCATGTCTTTCAAATTACTTAATCTTCTCTTTCCTTTTTCGTTTTTTTTTTCCTCAGCTCAAATTACTTTATCGATTATGTTGCTGCAGACGTGATCAGCTGAAGCTTGATTGTTGCTGGCTATGTGTGTGTCTACAAAAACATACATACCTACAATATGGCAATTGCATGTATGTAGGTACGTCTGTTTGATTGTACTTACGTCTGCATGCCTGTCTGTACGTGCACTCGTTTATTGCATCTATGTACATATTTATCTTTGATTTCTCATTAATATCTTGATGTGCACAGCTATGCAATCACTACATTGTTGCAAATAAGTTTCACAGCAACATTGTTGCATGCAAAATTATATGCAAATTGAATGTGTGGGAAGTATCTATGTATGTAAGTATGTATACTATGTAGAATGTTCAAATGCAAATATCAAAGAGAAGAAATATTTGAGTAATAATTTGAGTCCGAATATACAATTAAGTGTAAGTATTGACCGGCTCATGTAAATATGTAAAACAAGTTGTTGATGGAACGTGCAGTAATCGATTAAAGTTATTAGATACGAAAAAAAAATGCTTTGTAAAATTTTCAGTTGTTTTGTTTTGTGTAGATAACATGATCAACAGATTCTATGCCTGAAGAGAAAAGTTTTGTTGATTGAATCAGATGCTGATTCGTATTTCCACAGAGAAATCAACTCTTTCTGCGCTTTTAGTAAATGCAATTTTCTATTGACAATCCGAAAATGTGGTTTTTTATGTTGCTTCATTGAGAAATTCGTCTTAAGGGTTTGTGGCTCCTCTGCAGGTGCGTTAGAGGATAGGAGAAGATATATTTGCATTGCTGTTTTCTGCTGCAACAGTTTTGTTTGTAGAGAAAATCAATGCCAATATTGCTAATTGTTTTTTTTTTTTGTGAGTGCCTGATATTTTGGTCACACGTCATTGATGATAGTAGAAGGGTGATTTGTTTATTTGGTAGTAGTTTTAAAGTAAGGTTCTTAATGATTTTCACAGAAGGTCCGGTATGATCAGTAAGTAAAGAGGTAAAAAAATTTCATGATTTTGGCTGCCTACATTAAGGACTTATATCACGATATCTGTACAATCTTATGGATAACCGATATTAGCGATTTTCTCAGTAGGTCTGGTAAATAGGTAACGAAATTTATCGGTTTTATCTACTTAAAAATCAGCAGTTTTTTCCAATCGGTTTCCATCGGATATCGAATAGACCGAATTCTTTTTCATTGAACAAACCTTTTTTTCATTTCATACAAATCTTGACGTCTCAATTAAAGTTTTGAGTTTTTATAAGCTATAAAGGCTTTTTCCAGCGTAAGGGAAATCCCTAAATAGTTTAAAAAATATGTTTATTCTGGGTTATTTGGGGATGAAAATTATATCTTATTAGATTACAATAAATTAATGTTTGGGGCTTCAACGCCTTCTATGTGTTTGACTTAGCTTCTCGTCCAATTCGTATTTTACTTCTTGAAGTTAGAACACAAAACTACCACTTTTACTACACCTCTTAAAAAGCTCCTTTATGTCTGAAGTACACTCGGAAAACTGCGACTGTGTGTGCCGGGGCGACCTCTATTTGAAAAAAAAAACTTTTTTTTGATGTTGCTGGGACTAGAAATGGAACCATGGACCTACCGTGTGGTAGCATAAAGCACTATTAAAAATTGTTAAAATAAAACGAAGCGTGACTTTTTTACGTAAAAATGAACTTATTATTTTGCTATGCTTTTTTCTAAANCCGGCCGAAATGCTCGAAAAAGTTGCCCAAAATTGGACTTTCCGAATGGACCACCTAAGACGCAGCCGCGGTCAACATTTAAATGAAATTATCTTCAAAAAGTAAATGTCATGGACCAATCTAACGTTTCAAATAAAGAACCGATGAGATTTTGCAAATTTTATGCGTTTTTTTTAAAAAAAAAGTTATCAAGCTCTTAAAAAATCACCCGTTATTTCTAAAATTTAAATTTTTCAAAAAATTCGAAAACCGGTTTAGGAAAAAGGCCAAGTAATTGAATACCCTAGTAAAAACACCTATCCGGACAATCAGTTGTATGGAAGCCATACGTTATAGGTACACTATCCTCTGCATTTTCATTGTAAACAATACGCTGATAATAAATGAAAATAGTGCAAAATTTCATATTCCTAGCTGCATAAATGGAGGAGCTTTAACCAAGTATTGTAGTATGATCGTAATGGTAATGGTAATTGCAGTGGTAGTGGTAATGTTAGTAACAAATAATAATGGTAATGACAACAGTGATGGTAATGGGAATCATAAAGCTAATGTTAATGGTAGTAATCATAATGGTAAATGTAAAATAGAAATGGTTGTGGCAATAGTAATAGCAATGGCAAATGTAACACTCATGGTAACACATTTTAAATGGCAGTCGTCGTTTTCGTGTTTACCTTCGTACTCAACTTCGTATTAGTGTTCGCATTTACATTTGCATTCGTGTTCGTGTTAATTTTCTCATATGCCATATTCGTCTTATACGTACTCGTGTTCATCTTCGTTTTCGTTCGTGTTCATATTCTTCGTCTTCAGCTTTTTGATCGTCCTCCACTTCGTCTTCGTTTTCGTAATTAGACCCGTCTTCGTATTTGTCTCGGTCTTCCTTTTGGTCTTGGTCTTCATATAAGTCTTTATTTTTCTATCTTCTATCTTCTCTTTTCTCTTTTCTATTTTCTTTCTTATTTTTGGCTTTATATTCGTTTTCGTGCTCATATTTGTAACCACATTCGTGGTCGTCTTCAGCTTCGGCTTCGCCATAGTAATCATATTCAGCATTGCCTTTGGATTTGTCTTTGATTTAGTCTTAATCTTGGTATTAGTTCTTAACCTTAAGAGTGTCATATATTTACTAAGAATTATTATATTTATTTGACGACTTTTAGTTCACGTTCACACTTTATGGATAAGTCCAGAGGATACTTTTGGTTTATAACCATTAGGCTTCATAGTTTTTACTATCCATCCACGATCGAAAGTCATCAAAATTGTTTCTTGATTTGCTTAACATTTTTCAATTTAATTGTGCAATCCCCAAAGCTGATAATTCGCATTACAATTCCTGCTGAACAACCTGTGCTAATCTATCAATTTGGTCCTCGAAAAGCTACTACCTCTGAGCGTATGCCTAAGCAGCTTTATTCCGTTAATTTGCCTCTCATATTCGAAAGCTTTATTGTTTAAACAGGTATTTCATTACATTGTAGCTAAAAGTGAAACTTTTATATGCTAATCCGCTGATGCTTACATTTACTTAAGTACGTACGAGTAAGTTCATACGAAAAAATTTATGCTAAAATCCATAAAATCGATTTGATTAACTTATCTGAATCTGAAAATGGAGAGAAGCGCCTGGAGATTAGATAAGCAGATGCATTAAAAGCCAAAGAAAAAAATGTATACATTAGCATTCAATAAAAATCGAAAAAAATAAGTAAAAACATACGTGCATAGTGATAAATATGGTAAAAGCAGCTACTGGAAAAAAACAAACAGTTTTGCTTACTTCATTAATGCCATGCAAAAAGAGAGATTAACGGCGCTCAATACCCAGAAGAATAGCAAAGGCATTATGATTTGCCGGCTGGCTTATTTGCAAAATACATACACACTTTAAATGCAATAACGCTGGCAAAGACTTGGAATAAATGCAAAGCGTATTAGACATTAGATTTGTTAAAAATAAAAGACGACCTGTGCTGGAGCCTTAAGCACATCAGCTGCGTCGAATGAAACGTCAAATGCCACAAATTGAAGCTTAAGATATTTATCAGCGCGCATTTTCTTCGGTGTATTTTGTTATTGTTGTTGTTGTGCGCGGCTTAGCATAATTTCGACTTGTATGCTTATTTGCCAGCAAAGTTTGCCTATGCTTATAGGTAAATAAGTAAATGCCAAACAAAAAAAATTATGCCAATCGAAGGCGAAGAGATGACTGGTTGTATGAAAGACTTAAGCTACGAACCTGCGGAGTATTATTTATCGGAGATATTGAAGGAATTTAATCGATAAAGCGTACTAAATTGCTGATAAGCGGTGTTTACACAAGAAATTAATGAAATACATTTCTTTTTGTTATGCTTCTATAAAATATTGTTTACGTTTTAACCAGCCTCAAGCTTTATAAGAAATTGAGGAAACTTTAACAAGTTGACATAAAAATTTCGAACTTTTTATATTAAACTTTTAGGAAGCTTCTGAGTATGCAGAAAATTTTAGTATAACTAAGAGCATATTTGAAGTAGCTTAGAACTCGCGTTGATTTTTAATAATTTTTGTTGCCGTCTTTTTCAATTTTTTTTGTATGTAAACTGGCCCTGATTTCTGGAAATTTTTTAGGCAACGGTTTTACGCATTTTATTGAAATGAAACTTCCTTGTATTCGATTAGGAGCAAATGCAAACGGACGTTGGGCTATAAATCCAAACGAAAAAGTGACTGAAGAAGGTCGTGGATGGATTAAGAATAAGATCGGTTTTGCTATTGAGATTAGGATTAAAATAACTGTTCAGTACACTTGTTAAAAAATTAAATTCAATATATTGAAAACCTAAAACAATTGTTACAATATGGGTAGCAACCGAAATGATTTTAAAAAGCTGTATGAAAAATGGTTGCCACCTGTTTAAAAATCAAATTGATTTTAAAATAAAAAAAAAATGGTAGGTAATTGAAATATGTATAACAATTTGGGTGTCAGGCGAAAGAGATTTAGAAAGGTTTTAGTTACAAAATATTTTGAAAAGGGTTGCCACGTGTTTGAAAAGTTGAGTTTAATTAAATTTTATAGAAGTTTTGTGAAATACTAAAAAGTGAATGTCAAACGAAAGAGTAGTAAGATAAGTTCAGTATGAACATTTAGTATATTTTCAAAATATTTTAAGAGGGTTGCCACCTGTTTAAATTCAAAATTTTTTAATTAGTTAAACTAATTATTAAAAGATGGATACCAATCAAAACTGGTTTGGAAAGGATTAATTTCTCAGCAATATTTACTTTCTAAAAATTCAGATTAAAATGTCCGAAAGTTTGGTAAAAATTTGTTTATGATTTTGAATATTTTTGGTTTCTAGATGAATAATTTTATTGAGATGTTAGCAAAGGGAAGCACCGTTGAGAGTTTTGAGTTCCTCTTTGCCTTAATTAAGTAGTTTATTCTTTTCAGTAGCTTCTTTTCAAGCGCAGATAAATCGTTTGGCTTGTCTCTGCCCTGGACCTTCCATACCAGGGCAGTTGAGCCTTTTGTCGCGTACTCAGTTCACCCAGCCCCTCAAGCAAGTATTGATTAGTATACTTTTCTTTACGTTGCAGCTGCTACAGGAGAAGTCATTCGCCTGCATACCCATTTTATTGGTCAGGAAGTGGCCTGTAATATTACCGATTACATGTCGCAGTAGTCAACGGCTAAATTTTCTCTTATGTATCTTAGGCCAGATGTGTCGCATTAACTTTACTGTTAGAGAAGTTAGGTATTGCCTGAATACCAAGAGAACAAGCGATCAGCCATCTTGCAATTTCGTAAAGTGCATTAATTCAGCTTAAGAAAACTCAGCAGAAGTTCTTCTGAGGTTGGGCAAGAGCCTTTGGCGAGCATAATCAACTTATCATATTGATGCCTAATTGGATTGATAGAGTTTCAATACTCGGTCTTTTCCTCAATAGCTCCCAGAGAGGATAATTAAAACAGTAATTTCTGGGATAAAATTTCGATTCTGTGTAGTATGAACACCTAACATCTGTATCTGTCCGTACTTTATAGTAGCACTCCAATTTGTAAACACCTCTAACCTAATTGCCAAATTCAAAAAAAGATATCTAATCGACTTCGAGAGAGTTAGCGTAACATAATTTGACCAAGGAAGCTGCACATTCTGGGCTGGCCGTTTTATACAGGCTAACATTGAGGACATTTTACAAATACTACATTTCCAGAACATACAAGGTGCTTTGTACAAGATCGCTTAACAGGGCAATTCTGACAACTGTCTTTCAACACACCGCAGTCTTTCGGAAGACAAAAGGCTTTCGTGAGACGACATTAAATAAATAAAAATTAAATTAAAAAACTAATCAATTTTTCTTTTTAAAACAACAAAAACTAATAAATAAAAGAGAGAAAAACAATATGAAAATAAAGCAAAAATAAATAAAAAATATTTTTAGAAAATTAAAGAAATTAAAATATTTTTTTTTTTTTTTACTTTTAAGGTAATAAAATCTAAGAATTAAATTTGAAGACGAAAGAAACTGGGTCAAAAAAAGGAAAAAATGGTACTTAAATTAAAAAAAAAATATATTTTAAAAATAAAATCTTTAAATTAAAAAAGTACAAAAAAACTAAAATCGAAAAAAGCTTAAAAATATCTCAAAAAAATTCAATGCAAAAACATATTTTTCTTTTTAAACTAATAAAATCTTGTAATTAAACAAATTAAATTTGAAAATAAGAAAAAATAAATAAAATAAGATTCTAAAAATTTACGAAGCTTAAAAATGTTATTTTTTTTTAAGAATTACAGACAAAAACTAAAAGAAAATTAAATTCAGAAAGAAAAAATTTATGGTCAAAAAGGAAAAAAGTTCAAAAAATAACTTGCCAAAAGTTTAACTAATTAAAAAAAAAATACTTTTCTTTTTAATAGAATTAAATCTAAAAATTAAGAAAATGCTTATTAAAATAAATGCAAATAAAAAAAAAACCGGTGCCCGAGGACTCTAATGGCGCATGGCGTTGTGCATGAGCTTGCTTTGCTCACTTGGCCGTTACGACTGTTAGAGCGACGCAAGCTAAATGGCATACGGGTAGGGTTAGATAAACTATTTGCCATCTGTCCTTTCATTTATCTTACGAAAAACTTTTTACTATCTTAGCCACAATTTCACTGTCAAACTTGGCGCGGCTATCCCACTACGGCCAACACAAGTCTGTATCTGGCAAATGTAACATCAGAGTATTCGTCGTTTAGTTCTGTAGGAGCGAGAAGGGAACGTAGTGCCTTTTGTAAGGCATATGAATGTAGGCACCTCCCCATTTCCAAATACCGCCCCCATGGGGATTTTAGTGCAGGCATCTTCGAGATTTAAGGATGAAGGCTGCATAACTACCGAATGTGCCTAATGATTTTCGTTTTTTTCCTTCCAATGTATCAAAAATCCTAACAGTAAGGAAATGAAATTAGCTGATTTTAAAAATGTCTAAAGCCAATGCGAGACAAATAATTTACTGATTTATTTTCTCTTTTAGTTACGAGTATTTCCAGTCAATTCCTTTCGTACACAACGCAAACGTTGATGCTCACAAGTAGCTATTGGCGGCTGTCACATATTTAGCCGCAAGATAATCATATTTGCAGTATTTTATAAATTGCATGCTACAACCATATTGGTGCAACAACAATGCTCGCACAAATGCCAATAGGCCGGTTATTTTTCAACGATCGCAAAATGAAAATTTCAATTGCATTTCACTACTGCACTCTTCAATCGCCAGTCAAACGATTGCTGATCACAGAGTTGCTTCTGTTTTTATCTACATATATTTTGATTTTGTCCTCCCCATTTAGATGGCCAGAAGGCGCACTAACGACAACAGTATTGGCAGCTGTTGCGTATAAATAACTTTATTATGATGATTAAGAGTGTTGCAGCAATAGCGGTGGTAGCAGCGGTGGCAGCGGTGGTGGCCAGCAACCAACCACTGTGATGGCGCGTGAAACACACAAAATACGCTGGCACAACGGTTAGCTGGCCGATAGTTAGGCGATAGTATAATAGTTAGTCGATTGACTTGACTGATAGTCCAACTGCCGCCACACACTTGCCGATTTGTACGCGTGGATAGGTGAGCCATTTGGTGCCGCCAGCAAGGTGTTTGGCTTCTCGCAGTCAACACCGCCGTTGATGTCTGCTCAAACACTCGCATGCATACACAACAACACAAACACGTGCTACGCGGCGCGGCAACAGCATCTAATTTCATATCTCCGTGGCATGAATGCGTGCCTTGATTTGCATTTGCATTTTTAGTGGTGGCGCTTTATTGTGTGGCTGGCTGTGCGTAAATGTGTTGCGCACAGGAAATGTTCGCCGTTAGAGTGAGCGAGTGAGTGTGTTTGTGTGTGTGTGTGAGTGGTGCACTAATAAAGCAAGTTTAAAAGCCACAAAATACTGCGACTGCGGCTGCCTCACAGCGTTTGTGATTGCACTGTTTTATTGTGGCAATTGTGATGCGGTTATGTGGTAAGCGGAATTTATTCCTCTTCACAATAAATATCAAGTGCCGTCTACTAATTTAATTGATGAGTGGATTTCAAATTTTTAATAATGGCTTATGTGTCTGTGAGCAGCAGCATCCGATTGAGATCTCGTTATTGGAAAGACAAGCGCCGTAGTGAATTTTGGAGTTTGATTAATTTAGTGTAACATGCAATTGGCAGTAAGCTTTTGAAAAATTAACTTCAAGAAGGGAAATTAATTAAATGTTTGCGATTTTGTATTGATTTTTGGTTTTGGTCTTTTCAAGGCATCAGAGATTTGGCGCGTAAATCATTCTTTAACTTGATGGCGATCAAGCAAAGAAGGACTTTCAAAAAGGGTAATTTTTAGTTCTGCACCGTTAGATCGATTTTCAAAAATGAGGAGTCAAATTAAATTGCTTGGCCTGTAATGAGGTTTTACTTGTCCACCTTTTGAAAAATTTAATACAATTTATTTAAGAAAATAAGTTAACTAACACAATATGGCTATCAATCGATATGGTTTTGAAGAAGTTTTATTTTTAACTAAATATAACAGGGTTGCCACCTGTTTAAAAATCAATTCCAATTTGCATAAAGGTAGCTTCAATATTTATCACACTATGGATGCAAGACGAAACAGGTTTACGGATGTAGTAGCTGAAAATATTTTTATGAGAGTTGCCACTTGTTTTAAGTTTCGAATTTAGTTAACTTATACACAAGTTATATGAAATAATAAAATATAGGTGTCCAACAAAAGAGTGTTAAGAAATATATAGATTTTTTTAAGATGTTTGGAGAGGGTTGCCACCTGTTGAAAAAGTGAAATTCAAATTATTTAATAAGTTAAATGAGTAATAAAAATTTGGTTACCAATCGAAATGGACTGGAAAAGGATTTATTTCTGAACTGCAGTTAAGAGCCTTGCCACGTAATTAAGAAATTAATTGAATTTTTAGTTACAAGTTAATTTATTTATATATACGCACGTAAGGGCTCTTTTTCGGCGACTATTTTTTTTTAACTCCTATCCCGAAATTTTCTGGGAAATACCTAAAAACAAGTTTCCTTAAAATTTGAGCCCTTTGTAGTAATATTAAGTGCTCGATCAAGGCGTGCAAAGATTTCCTGTTTAAAACACATGTAAACTTTGATTGATTTTCTTCAAAATTCTATAGCTCAGAGTCATTTAATGGTATAATCATTGTCAATGATGTTTTTTCTTCAAAATTCAGTGCTCTACAAAAGTAACCATTGGGGCGTAACTCTAACTGCCACACGCGAGGGAGTACGGGTCACTAAACCCAATATTTTCATGAAATTACAGTTTCTTTGCCCTTTTCTCGTAAATAACAAGAGCTACAGAAAAAATGCAAATAACAAAGTTGTAGGCCATTAAATTTCCTATAAAAAGTTCTAGAACTCCAGATCGCTAACATGGATATTTCTTGAGGTATTGGGCTTTGAAGTTGAGGTAGTGTGCAATTTTCATTGACTATTGAGCTTAATTGTAGAAGTTATTGATAGAATTGTTGATACTAATATTAAAGGCTAAAATTTTCACGGAACTTATTTTCAGATGTTTCCCACAAAATTTCGAGGCAGGAGTAAAAAAACAAAAAAAAATCGTCAAAAAAAGCACCCTAATGTACATACATATATATATCACAACGTCAGACGAAAGCGATTTATAAAGGTTTTAGTTAGAAAATACTTTTATAGATGGTTGCCACCTGTTTGAAAAGTTGAATTAAATTTTATAATATGAGTGCCAAACGTAAGAGCTTCAGAAAAATTTCAGGAAAAGTATTATATGGGGTAAAGTCCCTTTCTGAGTATATAAATCGAGATGTCGTTCAAATATTTTTCGTATGAACGAAGTGAGGTTCTTAGACCAATAACACCGTACAACAAATTGAGATGAATAAAAAAAATATACGAAAGCGGCGAGGCAAATATGAAAGAGAAGGGGCTCTTGAATATTGAATATTCTAATTTGGTCTCAATTATTTGTCTTAAATGGTCTATAGTAAAATTTTGTGGCACATATTCTGTACCATTTCTCACCTGTGTGGGTCATTTTGACTTTTGTTTGGGTTTAATTGAAATTAAAATGTTCCAAAAAAATATGCGTCTTTAGATTTTGCTATGGACCCTGAAAGATACAATTTATGGTATAATTTTTTATGACAGTTTTCTAATAATTTAGGTCGAATTGAGATCAAATAAGAAAAATTTCAATACATAAAAAAAAAAATAATAATAATTGCAATGTTTAGGGACAGACCAGTACTATGGAGCTCTTCCTCTTTAATAAATGCCATACCATGTTTGTGTATTTTTTGACTGTCGCGTAGTGCAATAATTGGTTTCGATATGGGCACATTTTTGCTACTCCTCAAATCTTCGCAAATAACTAAGAATCGGTAACCTTCTGTAGCAGCAGCAACTTCTGGTTTGCAGAAGCTCTGAAGAATAAGAAATTTCTAAATAAGTAAGTCAAATTCCTTTAATGAGGTATCACAATATTCCGCTTCTCCCAGTTTCAAAGCAATTCATAACAAATTTTTGAAGAAAAAGTAAGCAAAAATCTGCAAAATATTTCGCTGACTTGCCAATGTTATTTACTTGAATAAAAATCGCAAGCGTCCACCGGTCCTGGCATTGAAATATTTCACGCAAATCTGGAAATGAACAAAAAAAAATTATTTTTAATTAAAATGAATTAGAATTTAACATAGTGAAAAATTATAAAAAAACAGTATCTATCTCGAAAAAAAAATTTCCGAAATTTTGAACTCACTGCGAAATAGCTTTTTAAATTTTTTGCAGTTAATTAACTGTTTGTCGGGGAAAATCAATTAAATAATAAAAATATTCGTAATTATCTCAGATTTACATTAGAGTTTCTCCCAAAAATAGTTAGTTAACTGCAAAAAATTGAAAGAAAATATTTTTCTGTGAGTTCAAAATTTTGGAAATATAACCAAACATATTTCATACTTTCATATTTTGTATGGAATGATCCCTCTATTTTTTAGCATTAAAATCTAAAAACTAAATTAGAAAAGGAAAAACTTTTAATCAAAAAAGGAGGAAATAGTACTTAAGAATTAAATGGTATTTAAGAATATACTTTTTTTTATAACACAAAATCTAAAAATTCATAGAAAATTAAAAAAAATGTATCTTAAAAATTAAATGAAATAAAAAATATATTTGTATTTTTGAAAGAATAATATGTAAAACAAAAAAAAAACAGAAAATTAAATTAAAAGAATATTAAAAAAAAGAAATACATATGAATTTTTTATGTTTAAACAAAAATACACATGTTTCTAAAAATGTAATGAAATTAGAAATAAATGTATTAAAAAAAATAGAAATAAAATAAGTTTCTAAAAGTAAAATGACAAGAAAATGTAATCATAAAAAAAAATTAACTAAAATATGAAAAAGTTTAGTAAAACAAGTAATTTTTAAACAAAAAACAAAACCGACCTAAAATCTCATATAAAAATTTAGGAGTACCGTAAATTTTTTCATGATCCAATGATCGGATCTAAACCAGATTAGTAAGGGACCACCTCTGAGACAAAAATAATTTTCGAAATCGGTTAACGTGATCAAAATAAATATATTCCGCCGAATTGATAACCTCCTCCTTTTTTGAAATCAGTTAAAAAGTTCGCTGCCTGAAGTTTCAAACCCAAATCTCTCGAAAGACACACCAGTGCTTTGCTCTCTCGGCCATTGCGACTTTTGGAGCAACGCGGGATAAATAATATATGTATGAGTGCTTTTTCTGAAAATAGCTTTTCACCACGAGTGGTGAATTAGAGAGCTTTTTTTCTGAGACTTTTGTACTAGAATAACAATAGGATAGTAAACTTTGCCATCTGCCTTGCATTTGTCTTACGAATGTTTTTTTTTTCCATCTAAGTCAGAATTGGACTGTTATTCTTATCGTTATCCTTATCTCTGTCGTCGAATTTATCTCACTCAATCGCCATTCGCAGGTTTCAACGCAGCCATTCGCTTTCGATCTATGCAGCCACTATACACTGCCTTCACTATGGCGTTAAATATTTAAGGCAAAGAACTCCGAACTCGATTAAGAAGTATAAATTTAAAAATATTTTGAAATGTTATTTTTTATTATTAAATATTTTTTATTAACTACAAACGATAGCGTGGTCTTAATGAGATTAATGTTAAAATCGAGTCAGACAATTTTTTACACATGTACTTCTGATATTACAAGATTAATACGAAATAAAATTACGTTGCAAGTAAATGAAATATGAAACCAATTACGGGTACTGCAAAGAAGTTAAAATATTTATATTTAATTTAAAAAATTTGAAATGAATTAAACACTAAATGCAACAACGGTTGGGCGTATCAAGTAACATGCAGTTTTGAGAATTAATGAAGTTAGTGAAAACTTGTTGAAACATAAGTGTTTCTCATAAATCACACACAACATTGAGTAATTAACAAATTAAAAATTTAATCAAAACTATAAAAATTCAAATTTGTAAAATACGGCAGTCATAAAGTGACCAGCTGATTTCATTAAAGTACAGCAAGTAGAACAAAAATGAGATTTCTGTGCAACATTGTAACAATTTATCACACGAATATGCAGCAAATATGAAGTGTTTTGTACTTATATACTCGTATGTATACTAGGTTGGTTCAAAAATGCATTTGAAAAATTAATCGGAATTTTTCGCTCCAATCTCCTAGGATTGTTCTTTACCAAAAAAACGCTCAAAGTTTTTCATCTATTTCTTTCGGATAAAAGGATAAAAAGATTAGTAGAAATGGTGTAGAATTCTTAAAAATCGATATTTTTCGATCGAAAAACTCTGTTTCTCTTCAAGAGATTCCCAAAAATAATACCCAATTGTTTATTTAACCGATTTTTCGTAGTAGTAACCATATTTTATGAGTCCGCCAAAAACCCCAGAAAATGCAATGGGGGGGACCAATAAAAAATCTTTAGTATTAAAAAATGGTTAAATAAATAATTGGACATTATTACTGGAAGTCTCCTGAAGTGAACCAGAGTTTTTGATCGAAAAATATTGATTTTTAGGAATTCTATACCATTTCTTCGATAAGTATTTTTGTTCCATATAAAATACATGGAAAATATTTTTGGGCTTCAACAAAAAATTTAGGGGTGTATTTTTTCATACAAAAAAATCCTGGCGGTGAGAGCATTAAAATTCGGACTTTGTTGTTTTGGACCACCCTAATGCACACACATAAATGAATTTATAAATTTTTTACCAGTTCGGAAGAAATAAAATGCACACCGGCGAATTTTTTTCAATCAAGCACGAATTTAGTCTGCAATTCTAAGCACTTTTAAATGGCCTACAAGCGCTTAAGAATCACTGAGTTGAGTCATGCGTGTCGGAATGCGGAGCAATTATTTAAAGCTACTCATACTAGCTAACCGACTAGCAGAGCAAATGCAATCACTATTAGAACCACTAATACCACAATGACTACACTGCATATACTATTAAATATGTCACGCTCAAGTGCACTTAGCAAAGAATAAAACATACAACAAAAACCAAAAAAAGTATAAAAAATCAATTCTAAACTGCCATTTACAGCCGCTATATATAGCAGCTACCAGGCGTTGGCAAGCGAAAGACTTAAGACACAAACTTGTATGGCTGAGGCCGGCTATGTAAGTGCGCGGAGCAGCCAGCGCAAATGACCGGCAAATTACGACCAGCAATTATTGCAAGCGGCAGCAAAAGCAATGAAGCCACAAGAAACGAATGCATTTAATATGGACGCACAACAATAAAAACAGTAGACTAGATGCAAAAGCGAACTGGCTACGCAATGCGGCGTGCCAGTGCAGTGGTGAGCACCCGCGCTTTGAAGGTGGCAGGCGAGCGAGACGACAGCAGATCGAGAGAGTAAAGTGCTTGAAATATGCCGCTAAATTGACAGCAATAGCTACAGCTACAGCGACAATAATACAAACAACACAAGCAACAACGGGAGCAAAATCACTTGCAAAGGCAAAGGAAAACAGCTACAAAGTCGCCGCTGAATATCACCAATATGACGATGGCGACGAGCATTTACAGCAGCAATGGCAATAGTTATAGCAACAACAACAACAATAAAACACCTGTTGCACACACAATTCAATGACAGCAGCAACCAGCAAATCGTTATTACGCGCATTCTGATGCACTTAACCTGAATAAAATGAGTCTACTTAGCAGCGAACATTGTCGACGTTGTAGGCGCTGCTTGGCGGCAGCTGTGGTGGCGCGCCACCTACATGTGAGCACACATTCCCATTTACAAGTATATCTTTATCGCTAACGCGCAGGAGGTACTTTTGTCTGTGTGTCTAGTGTTTAGTGTTGTGTAGCACTAACACTTGACTTAAATAAGTGTATGCAACATGCCGCATGCTGGATGCCACATGCCACGAACAACATGTTTTGTAACGGCAGATCGGCAGAACGACAGCAGCACGTACGCATCGCTAATGTGCATTTGACTGCCTGCGTGTGCCGCGCAATAGCTGCAGCTGCAGCTACAACTGCAACTACTGCGATGATTTCGATGATGTCGATGACGATGGTGGCAACACTTGGCGATCGTTGGTAGTTGATCGACAGCAAATCGAGTTGTGATCTTAAGCGGTGATCTGTGTAGCTATGCAAACGAGCGACAGACAACACTAATAGCAGCAACAAAAGCACAGCAACAAGGAATTGTTGTACATGGTGTACGACTAGCTAGCGGCTACGATCTACAACTAACTCAGCGTTGCAATCACCAACGCGACCAGTCGCCTACTGCGCACTCTTGGTACTCGTAACACTTTTAGTTGTGACGCTTAGATATTTGCCAAAAACTTATTGATGCTATCGCTGCGATCAATAGAGCACAACAACAATGCAAAACAAGCTGAGTAGCACAAATAACAGCAATAAAGCCACTTGTTTGTGTTCGGCAAAATACTCGTACTTCTCGGACTGCCACTGTCCATGCTGATGGTTGTCATTGTCGTTGTTTTAGCAAATTGCTTTTTTGTTGCTGTTTAAATAGTTATTGGTGTTGCAATTTTTTCTTGCTGCCACAAATGTTACCGTTGATGTGGTTAGCAATGCGTTTTGAACTTGTTGCACTTGTTGCAATCGTTTAAATCGGTGATTCCCAAAGTGGTCCAGGGGTCCTCCGTTTGGGGTCAACGGGAGACTCGACGGGGGTATACGATGGCGTGAAAAAGATATTGGCGTTCAAGAGTTGTAAGTGGGGGTACACGAAAATTTATCTAACTTCGATGGTAAAGAATAAAAATTTTGGCTTGGTTAAAAACTCCATTTCTTCAGCGATTTTTGACAGGCTCTGTTTCGGCGGAAAATGATCGTATTGAGACAAGTGCTTCTTGAATGTATGTTAATAATTTAACAAAAACTTGCTAATAAAAGGTTAAAGAATAGCACTTAGAAAAAGACCAATACAAGAATTAAAGTAAAGGTGAGTACGTGCGTAGATAAAGAAAAGGTAAAAATAAAAACAAAAACAAAGATGCGTAAGGATCAAGGAAAAAATGAAGACCAAGGTAAATTTAAACACTTTACTTATATAAGGGCAAAGGTAAAGGGGAATAAATATGTAGATGAAGAAAATGATAAATATAAAAGTAAAAACAAAAATATATTTAAACTTGTAAAAAAGATGAAGATGAGGATACCGATAAAGGTAAAGATGAAGATAGAGGAAGAAAGATTAAAATAAAGGTAATTATAGAGAAAAGGATATAGATATAGAAACAGAGACTCAAGCTGGGAACAATTTTGCGATTTTAGAGATTTTCGCGCTCTTCGCGACTTACCTATGTAATAATCGTTTTTTATCGCTTCTGTTATCGACACTGTCAGCGGTTTCGTTATCGATTTTTTAACCGATTATTCATTGATTTTGTTATCGATAGTTTTGTCGATGTTTTCATTGATTTTCTAATCGATTTTTGATATCGAATATTTATCGATTTTGTTGTCGATATTTTTATGGATTTTTTATCGTTATTTTTGTCGATTTTGTTATCGATATTTCTTCGATTCTCTAATTGATTTTGCTATCGAAATTTTTATAGAATTTATAATCGATTATTTATCCATTTTGTTATCGATTATTTTTCGATTACGTTATCGATGTTTTATCGATTTGTGTTATAAATTTTGTTATCGATTATTTATCAATTTTGTTAGCGATATTTTTATCGATTTTGTTATCTATATTTTTAACGATTCTGTTATCGGTATTTTTATCGATTTTGTTTTCGATATCTCTATCGATTTTGTTATCGATTTTCTAATCGATTATTATATTATCGATTTTGCTAATGAAATTTTTATGAAATTTGTCATCGATTTTGTTATCGATATTTTTTATCGATTTCGTCATCGATGTTTCTATTGAATTTGTATAAGAGTATAAAGATAAAAATAAATATAAAGGAAGACAGAATAACGTTAATGTAATTTGAACGAACAGGGGTAGAGGTAGGGTTCTAGATAAAAAAAAAATATAACCTTAAGCAAAAGCAGAGCTATTTATGTAAGTATGTACATATGTATGTATGTATATTGGTTATGAAACAAAATAGATAGGTAACGTAAGTTTCACTGTGGCCCAGGACCACTCACTTTTTTTATTTACAAATTTCTAAGAGCTACGGTTCTCATGTAATCCTGACAGATAACGCGCAAAAATAATTTTGCAAATTTGTTTTTTTTTTTGGTCCGCGGAATTGAAAAAAATTTTCAGTTAGGCCGGCATATGGCTCATATGGCCTCTATATTTAGCTTTAATTTCCTTTTTATAAAACCTCTGTTAATTTAGCAGTGTATTTTAAGACAGACATCGGTATGAGGTATGAAGCTTCCATCTTCGTCTTCACTACAATCAAATCAAGTGCAATCAATTTTGAATTCCTCTTTTGTGAGTTAAAGAGAAAGAGCACTGTTAAACTAAATTTATCTTTAATATAACTCAGCTTTTTCCCCTCTATCAATCATTTCATTTATGCTTTAAATTTGATGCGTCGCTTGCGTGGTTGTTTCCCATAGACTTTTCTAGATTCCCTCTTCTCTATTGTCAGTTTCTGAATTAAATGTATGGCGAAAAAGGCTTTGCGGTTTTATGGTTTCAAGGCTTGTGTGTTTGAAGACGTTAGTGATAAATATTTTTCGTATCAGCTTAAAACTCGGAGCGATGAAAATGACGTTGTCAATACGAATAAACTTTTATACATATACTCCTCAAGTAAATTTATGAGGGCGCCAAATAGGTGAGGGGTTTATAGTGAAGAGAATGTAAATAACCTTAGCGCTCTGAGTTTTTGTAATTGGAACGGTCTTATAAAATATAACTCCCCAGAGCGAGAATGTATTTTGATGGCTTTACAAACTCTGTTTTAAGAAGATCAGCGACTGCTACTTGTAAAAGCTTGAAAATTCCTTCCTTCGATGTAATCTACACATTCTTTTTTTGGCGAGTTCTGGGCATATGGTAGAAATATAGCAGCAAGGGGTTCACCGAAACCACCATAATTTTGAAAGTAGTCTACGAGAAAAAAAGTACGGGAAACTCTGGTTTAAATGCTTTGCAGGCGCAATAAAGAAAATTAAAATGGAAAATTAAATTTGGTTGAATAAATCATCAACAAACTGTAATAAGGAATTTGCTTTTCCAGTAAAACGAATTTAAAATTTTGGTAAACGTACAAGTCAGTCTACCTCAAAGTGAACTATCTGGTTCGAATATGAGCTCTCAATTGGTATTTAAGTGTGTCTATCTCCTACGTTGGATGAAGCCAGCTGATTTAATCTAGCCTAACTTACAAACATATCTAAGGAGCATGTCTGTGTGGAAAGTTTTTTCACGAAAATCAGCAACCACTTCATAATACATACTGAGTTTTCATTCTATCAATGTTCCACGTATCGAGGTTTCACAGTACTTTGGCCTGGAACACCGTGTTCCATCTTCCGATTGAAATTGCAAGTTTGGTAGCAGGTGCGTAAATGCCAGGTACGTATTTGTCTTCAATGTCTTAATCTGCTTATACTCATTTGAGATCAAAGGCAATTTTCGCACACTGGAAATTTTTATCAGGAATTTCATAGTCAAGAAATCAGAAAGTGCACATATTTTCAACCATGATTTCTTCCCGAAAATACTTATATGAAGCTGTTTTGCAAACAAGTAGTGAGAGAGCCAAATTTACAGCTCCCTCGTTGCTCACCACATCTCCACCTATTTTAGTTACTAAAAATATTTAATAAAGTACTTAAAGTCCCCAAATGTAATGTTTGACTCTATCTTCGTCAAATGCTTGCTCGCTCCTCAGTCTACACCAGCGTGCTCAATGCTAATGCAAGAAATATTTAATACCCGCTGTCTATCAGGTGTTGGCATACCATAGTTAAACATAGCACATATGCGAATACTGACCTAATGGCACACACATACATACATACATATTTATGTACGCGGTCTCCTCTTCTCCTCCACCAACACAAACGAATCACCTGTTGAATGCAAAGAAATTTGAATTTCGCTGCAGTTTCGTTTTTGATTGCCGTTTTCCTGCTTACCGCAAGCAACACTTGCTGCTGTGTGTCGAGTGTCAACAGCTGTAGCAATCTTCAAAAACATATTTATGTACATAAATATGCAATGTGATTATCATTTTGCTACAGCAACAACAACCCACTTATTGTCAAGCTGTAGGAAATGAACACTGAGGATACTTAAAGCACTCGATTTAGCGGGTTTTTATTTATTTTCAATAGCTGTTGTTTTTATTTTGCGCTGCAAAACATTTTCAAAATTGTATTTACATATTTAAGCTAGCGTTTTTTTGCTGGCTCACGTATCTACTTTGCACTCCACAAATGCTGCATGTTCATCGGCTTATGCAGCCACAGTTACCAATGCAGCTGCTTGCTGTGTTCAATTTATTTTTTTTATTTTATTTTTTTTATTTTATTTACCAACCGTATTCTTGTTTTCCATTTTTAACATCATTTTCTTCTATTAATTCCACCTGCTGCTGCTGTTGTTGCTCTAGATGCCAGCTGTAGGCCATAATGTGCGCCAAACGCCAGCCCACTAAATACGACTGCATAACGGCAATGTGTGTTGATGCGCTCGATTTCGTCTGGCAAGTTTGGTGCTTAAGTCTTTCGTGTGTTTTCATTATACAAATGCATATTCTCACGATTTGTCAGTTAATTTGTTTGGCTCTTTTTCGTGGGGTTTTTTTGTTTTCTTTTTTTTTTTTTGTTTTTGTTGCACGCAGATGTGCTTGATTATCGAGTTCTTCGATTGATTTTTGTGATACGATTTGTTTTCTTCTTCTTTGTCTATTTGGTGATTTCCTTGGCCCCATGGCACCGCTAAGTATTTAAGATATTTTTCTGTCCTCTTTAGTTGAGTTTTTTTTTTGCATACATTTTAGTGTTGCAAGTGCGCGTGCGTGCGTGCTACTATGTGATCGTGGTAAGTGTGCGGCAACTACATAACTATAGATAACTATTAAGTATATAAATATTTTTAATAAACTTTAATTGCTTTTGATGCATTTATAGCAATTCAACAACCGGAAAATTCAGTTTTTAATAGAAATTATAGAACAAATTGCTACTCTGCTATTCGGAGATCGGAAAAATGTCGCCATTGGCGTTTATTTTAATAGGCTTCGAACAAAGTTTTTTTTTTAAATAATAAGTTGATAATTTGAGCGATTTAAAACTTCTGGGGGAATTATAATTGATACAATTTGCGCACTGGAATATCAATAACAAATAATAATCCAAAATCTGAAGCATTGAGAAAGCTCAGAGCCAGCTATTGCCAAAACAAGAAACCATTGCGCAGAATATTAGTTTTTTGAGAATTATTTAAACAAAAATAAGGGTGTTTTTAGTATTAGATTTTGGTATAAGTTATTTGGTTACTTGAACTTAGTATAAGATATTTGATATATGGTATTCGGTATTCGTTATTGTTAATGGTGAAGGTAATAAAACTAGAATTATAATGAAATAATAATGAAGGTAGTAATGGTAATGGAATTGAAAATGGAAATGGTAATGATAATTACATTGGTAATGGTAATGGTAATGGTAATTAAAATGAAAACGGAAATGGTAATTATATTGGTAATGGTAATGGAAATGGTAAAGGTAATAATAATGGTTATGAAAATGGAAATGAAATAGTAAGAGTATTGGAAATGGTAGTGGTAATCGAATAACGATGGTACTGCAAATTGTAATTATAAGGAAATGTAATCATAATGTTAATGGTAGTGCTAAAGGGTATGGTAATAGTAATGGAAATGATAATGGAAATAGTAATGATAATGGTGCTGGTAGTGATGATGGGAATGGTAATGCTCCTGTGATGGCAATTGCAACTCTAATGATAATGTTAATGGTGATGTTACTGGTAATAGTAATGGTATAGGTACTGGTAAAAGTAATGGTATTGATTATATTTATGGTTATGATGTTGGTTATGGTTGTGGTTATGATAATAAGCATGGTTATGTATATGGTTATGGTTACGGTTACGATTATGGTTATGGCTATGGTTATGGTTATGATTATGGTTATGGTTTTGGTTATGGTTATAGCTATGATTAAGCTTATAGTTATGGCTATGTTTACAATAGCGTTTATGAAGTTTTGGTTATGCTTGTGGTTATGATTACGGTTTTAGATATGGTAATGGTTACGGTTATATTATGGTTATGGAAAAAGTTGTTGTTATGATTATGGTTAAGCTTATGGTGCTGTCTAGGGTTATATGGTTACGGTTTTGGTTATGGTTATGTGATTATAGTTTGGTTTTAGTTATGGTTATGGTCATGGCTATGGTTACGACTAAGGTAACGGTTAAAGCTATGGTGATTATGGTTATGGTAATTTTTATATAAATACGTTTATGGTTTCGGATATGATTATGGTTATGCTCCGAATGATATCCTGTTTTTCGCAAATAGCGGCCGTCCTTCGGCAGGCAATGGCAAACGAGCGTATTTTTGCCACAAAAAAGAGTTCTCATAGCAAGCATTTGCCGTTCGGAGGTAGCGTAAAACTCTTGGTCCCTCCATTTGTGTAACAACATCGAGGCGCACACTACAAATGGGAGGCGAGTAGAGGCTCGGCCCAGAACTTGGCAAAATAGCACCAATTTGTTGGTTGGTTAATTTTAGCCAAATATTTTTCTGATTCTTTCGGTTAAGCTTTCCCAGCTTTCAATAATGCAGACATATGCATATCGAAATTTGCTGTGGCTTTTATCGGCCTTTACGTCAAATATTTATTATACACCATTCTACTCTTCCCTCCTACTACCACCTACTATTGCGCGCTTGCCTCTCCTTTCTTCGTGTTGTTGTCATTATTGTTTTACTGATGATGCTTTGCGCGTGCATGCCACATTAACTGCCCACTAAATGAGTATGTTTAACTAACTCGCAGCACAAATAGCCGCCAATTGTTTGGATGATTGTTGTCATTTTGCTGTTATTTACTATTGTTGTTATTGCAGTTTGTTTTTTGTTTTGAATGTTATTATTGCTAATCACAGAAATAAGCAAATGTATGAAGAAAATACTCGCAAAACTAAATAAACATTTAAGATGAGGATGCGTTGATTTCTTTTCCGCCATACATACAAAAACACACATCGAGCGGGGCAGACAGTTTGCTTGGGAAAATTGGGAAAGCGCGGAGAATAAAGAAAAGCGAAAACTATGCACAGCAGTGAATGAGTAAACAGACAGTCGAACAGACATTTGGACAGCCAGCTGGTGAAGACTAATTTATGTACAAATGGTGGTTAATTTAGGCACGAAATTCTAATAATTGGTAGGCGCTGACATCCGCATGGACGTAAGTCAACAGCGCAACGCAATAAATGGTGGGGTGGAGGCGTGCAATTGAATGTGAACACATGGGTTGGATTTTGCGGCTTTTAGTTGCTGGTGGTAATGTGACAGCATAATCACACGTTGTGGCAAATTTAAGAAAAAAAGTGCAGCAGCAGAAAATTGCCACAAACGTAAAATAATAGAAAAAAAGTATTTTTAGTGGAAAAGAAAAATTCGCAACGCCAAGCAATTGTGGGTGAGTGGTGGGGACAGCAGTAAACAGGCGGCTAGGATGGAAGTATATATAGTCGCATATGTGGCATGTGTCTGCTGCACGTAGTTATGTGAGTGTTGCGTTCTGCATGCGGTTTAGCCATTATATTTTATGTACACTCAAAATATGCGATGATTGCTGAAAATGTGTTCGGCATTAGGGGAGAGGGGTGATGAAAGTTTGAAAAAAAGCCCGAAAATGCGACAGCAAGTGATTATTGGCAATGGTGGATAGCATGGTTAGATTACTGGCACACTTCGCGGACGTTTTTTTTTTGAAATACTGGAAGATTTTTTAGTGGCAAAGGTTAATGGGTTTATGAACATGCTGAGACCAGCAGCGGATATTCAGGGCCTAATTAATACACCAAATATTAT
This sequence comes from Rhagoletis zephyria, assembly GCF_001687245.7. Lineage (NCBI taxonomy): Eukaryota > Metazoa > Arthropoda > Insecta > Diptera > Tephritidae > Rhagoletis > Rhagoletis zephyria. Next base: position 395,834 of record NW_016157163.1, on the reverse strand, counting down.
TTTCGGTTTTGGTTCGTCTGATGACTTATCACAGCATCCTCAATTAAGCTTGGTCTTGAAACCTAAGAAAACAGCCAGACAGAGCTTTTTAAGCTGCAGGTACATAAATGGATTTAAGATTTTTGAACGCCTACAGTGCTTTGTGCAGTCGGTTTCCGAAAATTCGACTGAACATTTTCTTAAGCCGGCCAATGCAAAAATATAGCTTTTCGGAAGGTTTTTCTAAAGTTTCCATTCCTTAGACTATAAGAATTTCAAAAAACAGGACTTTATATGATGTGGGCATCTTACCGGCATTAACCCTCTCTTAGGTTGGGTTACATTGAAGTAGCTATCGGTAGACACACCAGCATACTTTGGTCCGGCATTGGACCCGTTGTTATATCGCAAGAGATCTCGTTATACTCCCTTCTTCCCCTATACAAACCGGGATTTGGAGTATCTTCATGCCCGCTATATCACTCAGGCTTTCAATGGTTCCACCGCCCATGAGCACCATCGTCTGTTCCTGCCTAGTGTGGAACATTCGCGAAGTAAGCGCCTTACTGATTTAGGTTCATTTGTTGCTGCAGCCCCTGCAGAAATCTTTGAATGGCAATCAAAGTCTTTTCGCGTGCTTGACTTGTGTTATGTGAATAGTTCATAGATCCCTAACTAAAAAGTTTTTTCCCTGCCAAGTACTAGCAGTTTCCTTCGTCTTTTCACATCTCATTCTGGCTACATGAGCTCTGACGTGTGGCGGGTTTCCAGCTCTTCTTATCTATTGTCTCCTTCGGGGAAGAAGAATACTTATATATAGAGCTTTTAGGTATCGAGCGGAATGCAAATACTCTTCCTTGCAAGCTCATCCACCTTCTCACTGCCTGATACACCTCTGTGTTCCGGCACCCATACGGTGAGTAGATCGGAAACTCTCTAAAATTTCAGAGTTGTATGTGACAAAATCCTGAGCTTTTAAATCCGCGGATTTGTCCGACAAAATATCTACATTAGTTAGTGCATCCTATCGCTTCTATCCTTAAGGATCGGCAACCTCCTCGCTAGCTCGGTTTCAAAGATGCTTCAACCTTGATATCTATTTAGGATCCGCCAGTGTAGGACTGAATTCCACTCATGGGCCCAGAGCGTTCAGCGTCCATTTCTCTCTGCTAGGGATTTCTACTTTATACACTTTGCAGAGGTCGGTTTTTGGTACATACTTATTTAATAGTCTTTTACTTCCGGCAAACCATATCTTAAGCATATGGCTTTTCTCGTTAGGATAAGTACTTCAAAACAAATTGACGAGTACCTTTAGCGCAGCCTTTTCTGCCCATACCTAAGCATGATGTAGCCTTTCGATTCAAGTAAGCTAAACGAACCTTAAAATGACAATAGAGAAATGCAAAATGATTTGTGGCAAAATTCTGCACTGGTGCAGAAGAAAACTCTGAGTACAGTTGTATGCGTAAGTTGCTCAGCTCACTGTTTTTAAAAGACATGATTACAAAGACATGACATGAAACAAAGGTGTAATTCAAAATTAAGTCCTTCAAACCTTACAAATCTCTGGGTTCAAATAATATCACGTCTGCGACGCCTAGATCAGTATCTGGATTTTTAAGCTCTTTCTTAGCAAACATATATAAGTTCGCCCCAAAACTGGTTTTTCCCTAGTAAGTTCTACTTCTTGTTTTGTAAAAAATTAAAATAAACCTTCTCGATATGTATGTATATTAGGGCCGGTCAATTTGTATGGAAGATTTTTTCGGCTATGCGCGTATAGCATTCTACGTGAAAGTGTGGTAAAAAAGTCCTTAAATTTTTAATAAAAACACGCTTTAAGGAGTTTTTTGGTATGGTGAATCCATTTATGCACTTATCTTTTTCTCAAAACTTCTACTAGAGGGCGCAACGACGAAAATGTTATCATTTTCTTCGAAACTTATTTCCGTAATTTCGAAAACTCTCAATTGATTTTAGACCCATAGTTTCTTCGGAAAATTCGCTTAGAATTACTTGCAGTATACACCTCTGCTATACGCGCATAGTAAAAGAAAAAAATGGCCCACCCTAATGTGTAGCCAGCAAAACCTACAAGCTAATAAGTTGTAAAATTGACAACAGAACGCCATCAATTTGTTACCTCTGTAGAAAAAGCCAAAGCCTCTACTTTGGAAAATGGCTTTACCATTCAGACTTTCTCGAGAAAAGAATGGCGAAAGGGTACAGTCTTGAAAGCTTACTCTTACTCTACTGCTTTTAACGTACACTAACAGTTCCAAGCTAGAGCATAGGGTAAGCCTTTTTGTCAAGTTGCCATATAGAAGGCAGTCTCAAAAACCAAAATATGGAGTAGCAAATCAAATTTGCCTAAGACGCAGGAATGGTAGGTCCGGCGTCCTAATTCCCACGGATTGTTGGAATTGGCATTGCCCAATCGAAGCTACGAAAAAGGTAATGAAAAGTAAAAACAATTTCTCTGCCTCTATCTGGGATTGGCAGGGCTCAGGAAGCATTATTTTCATAAAAAATTTTTCGTTTGTATTCCATATTTCAGCTCATTGAAAATATCAAGACAGATCCGTAGCCATCCTAACCTAACTTAATCCATACAAAGAGACGGCAAACCAAAACTCGAGATATCAGTACTTTTGTTGGCTTACCAATTCAACGATAAATATGTCAAGACTGTAAAAAACTTGTCAAGTCAGAATTGTAACAGTTGTATTTCAGGGACCGAAAACAACAGTCATATTTTTTCGATATTATAAAAGTCCTGTGGAAAATATTATCGTAAATGAAAGCTATCAATGTTTCTTTACTCCCAGGACCTTCTGGACGACAATCCTGGTTTTCTATATTTTTCGCAATTTTTGGAAAAAGTTCAATCCGGAAAATCCGGACTTAAATTTTTTTGAGTGCAAAAATAACAGCTAAACTTAGTCAAATTGTATATCAAATGAAAGAACACTGAAATATTTATCTTTCCAACAGAAATATAATTGATATTATCCACTTATCTATTGACTAGCTTTGTTAGTTACTACAATCAATCAAAGTAGAAAAGGCAAGCTTTACATTCTCCAGCTGCAGTTATTTAGTTACTGGAATCCATCAAATTGTTCCCACTTAAATAAGTACTGTAAATACGCCTCCCATACACCAACATGAAAAATATAAACTACGCCGATTAATTACACCTCTGTATCACTTGAATGCATCTCTGAAATAATTAAATTCCCTAACCTGCTTGTACCTCAAAATTATCGGCATTATTGCTTTCTTGCCTGACTGAATTTGATTGCAACTAACTACATTACGATTTTCATGTCCATATTTTTCTTACCATTTATATTTATCCTCTTGCTCTAAGTAAACATTATAAACATTGACTGCAGTACATCAAATTAAAATTCCAACACGGAAGCTACAAAGCCTGCGCCGCTGTGCTGTGTGTAGTAGTCATAACTGTTGCTGTCGTGGCATCAGCTACTGCCATTGTGTGCAATACAAATTTTCCGACACGTTCTCAAAAGGTAATAAACAAAAAAGAAAAAAAAAAAACATAAGCACAAAAAATCAACAATCAAATGGGAAACGAGAAAAGACACTACAGTAGCGCACCTGTTCACGTCCCGCCAACAACAACCATAGTAGCTGAGGGTGAAATACCCTCAAGTTTGATGGCAGCGCACAAGGAGGCTTTAAAAAATGCATACACATAAATTTTAATCAAAAGTAAAAAGTGAAGAAAACATAAAAGTCAGTTGGCAACATGGGTTAACAATAGCAACAAATTACTCTAAAGACAATAGCAAATATGGCAGGTAATCCCGCAAAACCAAATCATAAACAAACAAACTCGCCAAAAGCTGTCGTGGTTTTGCTGCCAATTCATAACGGCGAGGAAAATTGCAGTGCACTGTATTTGTTATTGTAAAAGCAATTGTAATTGTAATGGTAATTATAATTAAAGTCGTCATTGTAATTATAATTGCAACCATAATTGTAGTTGTAATAGCAATTGTAATTATAATTGTAATCGTAATAGTATTTATAATTGTAATTGTAATCGTAATTGTAATTGTATTTATAATTGTAATTAAAATCGTAATTGTAATAGATTTTTAATTATAATTGTAATTGTAGTTGTATTTGTAATTGTAATTGTAATTGTAGTTGTAGTTGTATTAGTGTTTGTAATTGTAATTGTATTTATAACTGGAATTGTAATTGCTATTGCAGTTGTAATCGTAATTTTTTATTGCTATTGTCATAATTATAATTGTAATTGTAGTTCTAATTGTAACTGTAATTGAAATTGTAATTGTAATTGTAGTTGTAGTTGTATTTGTAATTGTAATTGTAGATGTAGTTGTATTTGTATTTGTAATTGTAATTGTAATTGTAATTGTAGTTGTATTTGTAATTGTAATGGTGATAGTGGTTATTATTTTAGCTGTAATTGTAATTGAACTTGTAATTGTAATGTAATTGTACTGGTAACTGTAATGTAATTGTACTGGTAACTGTAATGGAAATTGTAATTGTAATTGCATTTATAATATTGGTGTTCTATAGTATTTATAATTTTAATTTTGATGTAATTATAATTGTAATTGTAACTGTACTTATAATTACAGTAGTCTTTTTTTCAAGCTAAAGGTTTTCTTTCCTTTTTTTGGCAATACTGCCCCTCTACCTGTACACACATACATGTATTTAGATACACTTTTTTGTTGAAGCTTTTCATATTGAGCCTCTTCCTACACATTTTCTGTTGCTCCATTTCCATTTGTTGTTACTTTTGTTGTTGCCTGTGCATAAATTTTGCTAAGCTTCGACTGCTGACTGCTCCTGCTCGTCATCAATTGCTGTCTTTGGTTTTTGCTGATGTTGCTGCTGCTGTGGCTGTTGATTCATTGCTGTTGTTTTTGTTTTTTTGGTTGTTTGTTTTTGTTTTTGCTGTTGTTTCACCTGCTAGTTGTGGAGCTACTCCACGCGACTGGGCTACAAGCTGCCATAGGTGCATCTTGTCGATTTTTCACTCAGCGCTTGGCATTGATTGAAGTTTGAAATTTGGATGTTGCATGACGCTGTTGTTGATGTGGGAGGCTTGCTGACTGGCAGCTCGGCAGCTCGGCAGGCCGGCAGCCCGGCAGCTGACTTGCACAGGCAGTCAAGCCAAGCCAAGCCAAGCCAAGTCAGGAATGTAAGCCAGCATAGGCAGCTTCCCTCGCAGTGGCGTACATAGAGAAGATCGAGAGCTGTTGCTGTATGCTGTATTTAGCTCCACTGCACCCATAGCCGTTTGTTGAATTTATGAAGATGCCAGCAACAATACAACATTTGGCGTTTAACTTGCTTAGCGCATTGTTTGTCTGCTGCTTGGTCTGTTCGTTTGTCTATTTGCTTGACTTTTGCTTCACTTGACTTGTGTCTGCGCTTGTGCTTACTCGCGCGACTTGATGGATGACAGCGTTGTCAGGCGTACATGGTATTTTTGGTGCTTTTGTCTGCCGTTTTGAATGCCTTTTGCGAATTTGTTTTTCTGCTGGGTCTGCCTTGGCTGCTTGGGCTGCCTGGGCTGCCTGGTCTGTCGCGCTGCTGCTTGGCTGTCAGTGTGTATGTTCCTTTCGGTTTGGTTGTTTATGCGACTATTTGACTGACTGTCGACTACAGACAAAATGTTTATGGCGCTTTAAAGTGACAACAACAACAAATTGTTGGCATGTTTATGCAAAACACGAGCATTAGAGCACCAGCACTCAGTCGGGCACGGGAGAGCGCAGTCAGTAGGACTATTGGGGCCGCCAGCGCTGCAAATGGTTTGTCTCTGCTATGTGTGTATGTATGTACATATGTAAGTATAAACAATTGGCTTTTAATGCTCTGGTGTTCGTAGATCAGTATATTGTAGATGTCGTAAAATTCGCCTTTTTCCCTGAGTACTTATTGTGTGGCATGCGGCAGGAATTTGCAAATGATGCAGTCAAATGGCTTATTGTGCCGCAGATAAGACTCCAGATTTATTCGAGAAAATCCTAAAAGGCATTTTTTCGAGTTGATAAAAGTAATGGCCAACCACATTTTTGTGGGTGTGTGAATATGTTAGGGGGCTTTCAAAGCAGTTTTTCATTTGCGCCTCTTTAGGTATACTGAGATTTGTGTTAAAATAATAATTGTTTAATTTTATTTTGGAAAAAAAAAAATCCCAAATAGTAATTTTTTTGTAGCGAATGCCTGAAATATGCGCTTCGCTGAGTGTATGAAATTTCTGCGTACTAAAATAATAAATCAATATTTCAATAAATCTCAACATACTTAAACTATGCCAAAGGAAGGAGATTTTAAATTCTTTAACCATCTTCAAAATAAATATTTTCAAACTAAAAATTTCTTAAGCCTCTCTATTTTGATACTTTTTCTATTATCATATACCCTGAATTGATATATATATATAGAATTAAAAAGGGACAGCCCCCTTACATGAAGCACTTTCACAACTATTTCGATTGATACCCCTATTTTAATAAATACTTCATTGACATTTTTGAAAAGTTTGAATATAACCTTCTAGACAGTTGGAAACCTGTTTGAAGATCTTTCGTCTCACACTCATATTGTGATACATACAAATATATTCAAGTTATCCAATTCCTATAATCTAAGCTGAATTTGAATTTCCAAATGTGTGGAAACCCTGCTATGCATATGTCGCTTAGAAATAAAGACTTTGCAATACATTCGCTTAATACCTATATTGTATGAACTCATTTAACTTATAATATAATTGTATTTGAAAACAGTTGTAAAATAGGTGGTAACCCTCTTCAAATACCTCAGAAGATTCTATATGTTCAAGCAGAACATTTCTAAACACTCTTACTTCTGACACTTTAATTTGAGTATAATTTAAATTCGACTTTCAAAATAGGTGGCAACCCTCTCCAGAATATTTTCCAACTAAAATGTTATTAAAGCCCTTTGGTCTGACACCCACATTGTGATACATATTCCAATTATCTAAGTCCCTTAAATCAAGTAGAATTTGATTTTTCAAACAGGTGGCAACCATTCTTCATTTAGTTTAGACCTTTATCCCTTTTCGAAAACATTTCGATTGATACCCATATTGCAGTAATTAATTTAAATTAATTGAATTTAGTTTTTAGTCGGGTGGTAACCCTAGTAAAACACCTCCAAAAATATTCTAAATGCGCAATCTGAAGGCTTCTTAACAATCATTCGTTTGACAGCCATATTTTAGTTTTTCAGATAGCTTCCGAATAATTAATTTAAATTTGACTTTTTAAACGGGTGGCAACATAGATGTTGAAAATTGGTGTCTGACGGAATATGCGCTAGTAGAGCCGCGAAATTTTAGCCATTTAAATACTGTATTCTTATCACAAATTTTAGTGAACCTTAAACCCCAAAAGTGCACCTCTCGCAATTGCAGGCGCGATTGCACTGCCCTCGCTTTAAATTTGCTACAATTTAAACTGCCAATAATTTCGGAAATTACCTGCAGCAAAATATTACCACATACGCCAAAAATGATTACAAAAACGTATGTGGAAGATTAAAAAAAAGTTATGAAAATTTGCAATAGAATATGTGTGCTTCCATGTATCTATGTATAGTGCATATGTATGTATGTATGCAAAATGCTTGCAAATTTAAGAATCGGCACATCGACAGAAATTCGTCGAAATAAATGCAAATATGAATTTTTAACAAGTTAATTTCATTGGAGCCAAAGGCGACGATGAGGAAAATGCGGGTAGCAAATTGCCCAACTATGTTGTAATATCAAAAAAAAAAAAATAAAAAAATAAAAATCAAATTTCGTGTAAAACAATTGCGGGGAAAAAATCGAACAACATTACAACAACGTATACAAAATGTAAACGCTTGAATTTGTGGCAACGCCAAAACAGTAGCCACAAAATGATTTCTGTGTTGAGTTGTTACAATTTACGTTTATGCTCTTTTTTTTTTGTTTTTTGTTTTGTTTTACATGAATGCGCCTTGGGCAAAATTTTGCTGTCAATGCTGACAATGCAAACTATCAATACAACTAACAAATAACAACAACAAATACAAGATAACACGAAACATTAGTAATCGCTCAATAACTGCAGTAATAATGACATTTTTCGTTGGTTGTGGAAAAAACGATTTTTTTTTTTTGTTTTGGAAAAAATTGGAGCCAAAAAATAAAATTTGCATTCATTACACTTTGCGAGATAGTTGTTGTTAGCTTGCCATTATTCTTGCACCACTGCAATTATACGCTTTAAGGTTTTTATTCGATTTTCGCCTGGCGACTATGCGCGCGCGACATTGCAACATGGCAGGCGGCATGCAACATGCAGCAGCATGCAATGTCGCTTATTGAAAATGAAGAATAAAAAATAAAAATAAAAATTCAATAAAAGCAAATAAAAAAACTAAATTACAGTTGACAACTATTTGGCATTTTTGGTGCAACTAGCTAATTTTGTGACTGCATTTGTTGTTGTCGTTGTTGTTTTGGCTGTTGTCACCAGCGCCTGCAATTGTTAGGGGCGTTTGTTTGTGGCATTTTTCGGGCGACTGGTGTTACGCGCGTGCGCCGCCGACCTATTTTCGTCGCCATCGTCGTCGGCGTCGTCGGCGTCGTTTCGCTGTCGCTGTCGTTAGACAATGTTGCACGAATCAGTTGCTTGCAGTTTGGGTGGCCAACGAAAAGCAACAATAGCAACAAGTCAATAATAAGGCTTACAATAACTATGTTTGGTTTAGTGCATGATTTTTTGTCAAGTCCTTTGTTGTTGTTGTTGCTGCGTTGCCAACAAAGCGCAGGCAGGATCTAAGTGGGACGTAGCGGCCTTTGGAGTCAGCAGCTACTAGCCAGCCAGCAAACAAACAGCCGCTTATGACAGCTAGAAAATTGCTGTTTTTTATTTTATTTTTTTATTTTTAGTGACTTTGTTGTTGTTACACTCGCTGCTTGCTTTTACTGTGGTTTTTGTTGTTGCTGTTCGCCGTTTGTTTTGTAAAATTGAAAATCGTGATTTTTAACTTGCGCTAACAATGAAAATTATTGTTGTTAGGCGAATAAAGCAAAAACCATAAACAAAAAAAAAAAATTGCAGAAAAAACGCAAATATGATCGCCTGTAAAAATCGATAAATAAAAAAGTTTCTATACAGCCTTAGAATGCGAATGCAAAGTAAGTAATTTTTTTTTGTTTTTGTTGAAGTTAGAAGTTTAATAAAAGAGCCAGAAAGTATAATCGACAACATGGAAATGTTCAATAGGCAGCAACATATCGCTATTAGCTTAATACGCGTACACATACACAAATGCATAGACATAAGTATGTATGTATATGTACATGGTAACATAGCTGGTGATTATGTTGCTACAAGTGAGTTTTTTTGACATAACTGTCTATGACGTGATTGCCGCGGGTATAACGGCGCAACTACCACAACTGTTATAACAAAAACAAAAAAAAAACAAGCTGAAGCATACAAATCATAACAATAATTTTTTAAGCAAATACAACTCCGTATATGTTCGTCATTTGTTTTTGTAGGCATGTGTGTATTCTAAACAGTTATAGTAACGTGTACTCAAAAATATTTGGCTGTTTCTTCTCCGATGATTTTTTCTACATACTCAATTCACTGGATACTCTGGACATGGCTTTGACAACTTTTACTGTGTTACAAAAAAATTTTCAAAAATTTCAGTTTTTAGTGTATTACTTTGAAACTTAATCGTTTTATTCACTACTACACTGACAAAAAAAAAATAAACCATATCGTCTTTGTTTTAAACAAAAGCGCATATGATTTTGCACAACACAAGCTTTTGTTTACCTCAGGGACCAAACATAACAGTTATTGATTAAAACTATCATGGAAAAATTCACTATGAAGTAAATGTTCTAAAACTAAGTGATACATGTCAATAGATTTATTTTTGCACCGAGACTCAAATTTGAAAATAAAATTTTATTTGCAATTTTTATGCCAAATGAAAAAAATAACAATTATTTTTGATTTTTATATTATATGTCTTAGATAACAGTTATTGAAGACTTTTATTTATATAAGTCATCAATAAAACATTCAGTGACTTTTATTTTTAAAAGTCATCTATATATTGAAATCAGTCACCGACATTTATTTTTTAAATCATTCGTACAAAAGTCATTAACATTTTTCGCAGTTAAGAAGGCGTTGGGAAACAAAAGTTTACTACGACTTATACAAATGACTTTTATAAGTATGATTTAAGAAATAAAGGTCAGTGACTGATTTTTATTTATGACCTTTATAAATAAAAGTCTTCGATAACTGTTTTCTAAGACATATAATTTAAAAATCAATAACAACTGTTATTTGCAGATTATTTAGATAAAAATCAAAAGTAATTGTTATTTTGGATTAATAATAAGAAGTCAGAAATAAAGGCTATTTAAGGAGTAATTAAATAAAAGTCGAAAAATAATTATTGAAGAGCGATTTTTTTTAATAAAAGTTGTAACTCTTGCGGTCCCTGATTTACTTTGAACAGATTTATTTTTGGAGATTGTTTCGTTTGAACACGATTTCGTTGTGCACTTCACAGATGCTTTTTCTTAAGGAAAACCGAAAATAATAATTTAAAATTATATGTTCCGTCCAATGAAATTTGAACCTGGACACTTATGGCAGCAACCAACTGCAGCAAGCATCTCTGCGCACTCGGCCATAGGCACAACATATAAGTGTGCTTTCAAATGTTCGGTTTGCATTAAGCCAAATTACGCGACAGGTATATTGTATGAATTTGTTTTTGCGTTGTTTGTAAGTTTTTTTTTTTTTATGGGGCTAAATTGATACTTCATGAAAATTTCTAGACAACAGCACTCTGTGATCGATCAAACAAACTTATGTTTAAGTTTGTATAAAAAATTCTTTTTGTGTTCAAAAATTTCGAATCGCTAACATAGAAAAACCAAAAATGACGCTGTCTGAAAACAAACCATGTTACTTTTTTCTCAGTGTATGCGTAAAAAAAAAAAAACAGAAATATTTTTTGGTAAATGTTTTTATGGAAAAGTTGTTTGCGCTGTCGATGTTTTTATTGAAATTCCAAAAATTGTTAAAGTTTAGTAGAGTGAAAGAAAAAAAAAACATCATTATTTTTTTTTTTTGAGAGAGTCGAGCCCAACTGTTAGCTTTTTTTCTATGGCACACGGTTTTTATGTCAATTACATTTTGGGGTCAGAAATTCCTAATTATAGACAGTTAGATCAGCTGAGCCAAAATTTATGGAGGAGTGGAACGCATCTAATGATCTCCAGATATGCTCGTAGTGGGCTTCTTCCGCTATATTAAATTTTTCAATAACAAAAACCTCTTAAATTTTGTTCAGCAGAAAAGAGGCACACGAAGGTTTTATATTACCAATTTCTCTTCTTAGATAACAGTCTCCTTAATTTATGTACATATACAATACATATTTTATAATTACTTTTATGATTGAATAGTTTTCCAACAGTACGAGTAGGCTCCCAAATTATACGATTACCTATGAAATGTGGTAGGTATTTTACTTTTATTTTATTTTATTATTAAAATTTTAGGTTTTTTCACTTTCAGTGGCATGCACATGCGCAACTCCCTGATTTTTGGTCGATTTCGGTTACGCCCATACATAGCTTTTGTTTTAAACAAAAAAAACAACAAAATCTTCAAGCCTTCACTCTCTAGTGCTGACAAAGCAATTTGTGTGCACAAAGCCAAGTGCAGTTGTGGCTAAATGTTAAAGCGAATATCCAACGTGCCCACGAATTCAATAAACAAATGTTAATATGCATTGAAAAATATGATTATGTGTGCCACACTCGGCGGGTGGTCATTTAATTTGCCGATAATCTTGATTGTATATTGCTAAGTGAGTTTGAGTCTTGGAGAAAATTTGTTTTTGCCAAATATATCTGTATATGTATGTACCTTAATGTTTGTTCAGCGTATATTTTTTTATTATTATTTTTTTTTTATATAGCGAATTATCACATACTTCAATGGTCGTATGTTATGTTTTTTTACTTAACCCAAAGGTAAGCCGAAAATAAAATTGCAAGCCAAATTGAACAAGCATAAAGCAAGTCGACTACTGAGTGGAAGATTGACCTATCTCGAAAACCAGTGCGAAAACGCCTTATCTCAAAAATCTTTTCAAGAACGCCCTATTTCAGGAATTTGATTGGAAAACATTCGATTTCAGAATTTGGTTGCAGAACGGCCTATTTCAGAATTCGATTCAAAAATACCCTATATCACTTGAAATTGTATTGAAAATGTGTTGATATAGGGCGTTTTTGAATCGGCAGCTGAGATAGCGCAGTTTTGAAACGAATTCTGAAATAGGGCGTTCTGCAAACAAATTCTGAAATAGGACTTTTTGAAAAGTTTTTTATTTATTATTTTTTATTATTTTTTAATCCAAACTGTGCTATGGTTAGGCGCTTGGTTCCCTACCATACTTACTTCTATGAAAATAAAATTCAACAAGTTACCGGTTTTCTTTTATCAACGCATTTTTAAGGAACCTCGCTTAGCTGAATGCTATTTATGTCATGCCTATCTTTGTTCGATGACCTTTGCTGCGAAATCTGGCCATAGTAGGAGCTCCGCAATAGCGCGGAATGCATCTTCCTGTTTTACACTACATATACTGGTGAGAGTTTGACAAGTTACTTCTTAACCTGCACCGGTAAGAAGGCCTGCAAGAACTCTTACTTCGCGCTTAATAACTAAGGTGAAAGACTGCACCTTTTTCTGGTACCCAAATGAGGTAAACCCGCTTTTTATATGCAATGAGTATACAAATCTGGAGGCAATCCTTCACCAGCTTTGAGGTGAACTCGTGTGATTTTGGTGCGAGTAGCGCCGACTTGCTGTCATTGTGTATGCAGATTGTTAATCGTGCCACTTTCTAAACATTTACTGCCTCAGAAAGACAGATTAAACTTGCTCCATGCCAGTGAAAAAGAGCCCCCTGAGTTGTATACCATAGAATCTAGCTCTGAAGACAAGATCAGTCTTGGAGCCAACGGTGTAATAAATGCGGCTAATCGTCTAAGGTTTTGCCGCTCCTTGGCTTTGTACATCCATCTTGCTAATGTGTGGGTGTAGTGACCAAAATCGCTAAATTTTCTGTCTCAGTAACTAATCCCAAAGTCCTATATATGTAGGTATAGATAATGTATTCTCTTTATTTTCAATATGTCTCATTCAAAATTTGCCACCAAAAACTTGAAAACGTTTAACCATGCCTTTCTTATTAAAACAGTAGAATCCAGGTGCTCCAGTATTTTTTCCAAAAACTTGATTTTCCAATGCTTGTTTGCACCACTTTTATGTACACGCGTCACGCGTAAAGTAATGGAGTTCACAGTTAACCAAATACAGCCATAACCACACTTATAAAAGAAGCATTTAATGATATCGCAATTGTTTCTATGAAAGAACCTATGTATGTAAATATTTGCATATCTATATTATTTTCTATATAATATATTAACCAATTCCATTTCGGAATTCCTTTACATTTCCAAACCGATGACATTAACCAAAAATTTGCCAATTTTCAATTTATCGGTGTTATAGTCGTTACTAGTTGTTTGTATAAGTAGTAATGTTTAAAGATGAAGTTAATTTTATATTCATCTACTTCTTCATATCGATATTAGTTAAGTTTTCCACATCAATTATTTTTAAATTTTCCATCCGAGATATTTATCGAAAATCTTTTGATAAATAATCTACATATATACTTATCGATAATTTTGTGATACACATATCCGCTATTTTTTGAATAAACATTTTTAATAAATTTTGCATGGTATATCATATTTTTTGTTGTCACTAATATCATTTTCGTCGACATATTTTCGACATTACCGTCGTTAAAGTTTTTTAAATACTTAACAAAGAAAATATAGATATACTGACCGATGAAAAGCTTCGATAACAATTTTAATAACAGGTACTAGGGCTTTAGATTATATGCGCTATTTCCAAAGCCGATTTCCGAGTTACTAGAAAAATTGCAATTTGAAAAAACTGGTTCCCGACATTGAAATTAAGAAAAAACAAAAAAAAACGGGTTTGTTTTACATAGATTTCATACAGTTAAAATACATATGTTGGTATGAAGCCATGACACAAAAAAAAAAAAATAAAAATTAAAAGAGTCACTTTAGTTACCTTTAGGTAGCTTTCATTTAGAAAAGAGAACGGCAAAATAAGTATTTCTTCGCAGCAATTTACAAGTTTTTTAAGTAGCGGTTGCCCCTCGGCCAACAATGGCAAATCTCCGAGTGAAATTCTGACATAAACAAGGTTCTTCGGAGGTGGAATGAAAGTGTAGATCTTCCCATCTGTCTCACAACATCAAGAAGCAGAACACGAATTAGAGGACAAGCTCGACCAAACACGTGTAAAATGTTTAAGCGCCAAACATTGGTTTATTATGTGATATACAGTCCATCCCCAAATAACTTAAGATATTATTATAAAGCTAGTTAGAGGTTTTCCTTAAACTGGATAAAGCCTTGAAAACTTCGAAAAACTCAAAAATTTTATTGAGAGAACATGATNAAAAAAAAAAAAAAAAAAAAAAAAAAAAAAAAAAAAAAAAAAACAAAACAAGAAAACCCCCGCATAGAAACCGGTTTGGAAAAACCGAGTCAATCACCCTAATAGGTATTGCCGATATTTTGTCGTTGTTATCACGGACTAGCTTTGCTCTATTTCCAACAGTTAGATTTGCTTTACCAAAAACAAAAGTTTTAAGTCTAACTTCTCTTAAACGCTACCAAAATTTACAATGTTAACCTATTGCCACTTACTCGCACTAGGGTTAATTTCTCAAAAAGTCAATCACAATCGCGCATACGCAAATTGGCCACCCATAAAATTCGCAGCAAGCCAACATTTTCATATATGTATAATAAACAAAAAGGCGTTGCTAATATGCCGCTAGCTATAATAAAACTGCAAAAACAATAATAATAAATGAAACAATAGCATAAACAATTGCCAGAACACCCTCGCTTTGGGGCAACAATAAAGAGATATTTATACACACAAGCACCTACACACATATATGTACATATGTATAGTATGCGCCAAAATAACAAATCAAACGCACAATCAACACCCGAAAGCCAATCGGCGACCATCAACCACAAAGGCCAACTTCAACAACGCCTCAACACGAGCCAACAAAAGACTTAAGCAACGAACTTGAGAGTGAGAGTGAGAGTGGATGAGTAGGCAATGTAAAATCAAATATGTACTCATATTTAGGCTATTATTGCAAATACACATTTTATTGTTTAAAGCGATTGTATGTAGAATTATTAACCGTTTAATTTTTAGTTTTTGCTCCGGTTTTCAATAAACTTGTAGGTCGTCGTTGCTTGTCATTCAACCCGACGCACAACTGTTCATTCTAACTAATTGCCGCCCATTGTTTTGCTTTAATATATATTTACTTAAAGTGCATTTATTGTGTGTGCGGGTGTGCTTGTATCTATGTATGTACGTGTGTTGTTGTGGGTGTGTGCCATAATTGTCAGTTCTCAACACATTGTAATGCTAATTTGTGCATTTTGTATCCGCCACAAAAACAAAAAAAAAAAAAAACAAGTGTCGAAATGTCGGCCAATATTGAGCAATTGTTGGGCGGCGTGTTTTTAGCTGTTTCTTGTTGTTTTTTTTTTTCTTAGCCAAAACATCCTTGTTGAAAACTGATATTGGCATCAGCGTGTTTGGTGCTTAAGCAATTAATTTTAAAATATTTGATTTGTTGTTATTCAATGGGCTTGCTCCATTTGCATACGTATCTACATGTTTATCTAGAGCACTTTTCATTGCAGCTGCGACCCACAAACGACAACTAGTTCCGCTAACGCTTAATGCTGCACAAATGACTATTGTTATACATATATATGTATATATATGTATGTGTAAACTGTGGTTTGTGGTTGGTTGTTGCACTGCAAGCGTATATAATTGATTAAACGCCTTGCTGCACAGCTGACAAGTGTAACGATACGTAATTTGTTATAATAATTAATAAATTAAATTAAATAATGTGGAAAAGTTATAAACCGTATCGCAAGCATATGTGTGTGTGTCGCTACAGTAACGAGAAAAAAGTTGTTACGTGAATGCAAAAAATGGAGTAGCCGCTTAGATTAAAAGCTACGTTGCCATTAATGGCTAGAGATGCTAAAGTTATTTGAAGCTGAGAGTAATTTCGGCTAGGATTAAAAATATAAGAAAGACCCTAAACAAAAAAATTTTTATTTTACACTCCCCTACCTCTCTCTGATGACCTCGTGGAAGCCCTTCCATGGTAAAGGAGATAAAAAATGCTATTCTAGATCTCGCTGCTATAAATCAAGGTGTAGAAGGGGAAGAATATTTCCAATTATAAGCCAGGAAGCTTTGGAGCCCAGTCGGAAGTAAATCCCGACTTTGGACGCAGCTGACACATAGGCAAAGTTGACGCAAAGGTCAAGTTACTCAGGACTCCTTCCGTCTAATGAACTGGCAAATTACTAATCAGAATTCCAATACAGTCCCTAGTTTACCATTGTATCACAGTGGATTGTCAGAGCTTTTCCTGGTAGTGGCAACGAAATTAATGTCAAGAATATCAAGCCAGTTTTGATCCTTGTTCAGTTACCTAAGTCAAAGTGTTGAGTGCTGAGGAAATGGAAATCTCTAATGAATCCCTATGGTACAGAATGTTTAGCTTCGAAGAACATACCCAGTGCCTTGATAGTTTATTATTGTACGCTTGTCACTTGCCAGAGCTTTTCATTGGCGGTATCAAGAAAACCCTTGTCCAAAAAAAATTTGCCAGCAAACAATATTGGTTACTCCAATTAGTATTTCGTAGTATACAGCCAGTCCAGGTACAGATAAAAAGTATCTCAATTAAGGAAATATTCTCAATACCAAAAGTGATTATCTCAAAGGAAAACTATTATATTGGAGCCACTCCAGGCTCTAAGAAAATAAACATATTGCAGGACAACTTATCATCCTGCATCCGCCAAAGTTACCCCTTAATGGCTGTCGCATTGCAGATATTGTCCTGGCGTTGCCAACGTAAGTGTACCAGAGAAAATATTTCTAGCTCCTGAGCTGGCTACTTAGTCCAAGCACTACGTAATACAACCGTTGTTGATAGAATCTCTTCAGCGCCAGAAGTGATTATCTCTGATTTATCTTTGATTGCTATGCCTTGTCCAGATTCTTTTGTGTGAAAACATTGCGCCGGAATATATTTTCAGCAGAAGGGATTTCCATGCCAGGACCTGTATTGGCACTGTCGAGAAGATCTTAATTAGGCAAATGCAGACAGGCATCCGTTTAGAGCTTTGTCTAGAGAATTTGAAACTCAATAAGTTATTCTCAGGCACACTCAAGGGATGAATCAAATATGAATTGCGGATTAGGTTCAGAAATTTCATCGATCAACTCAGTTTGAAGCTATACATTCGACTACAGCAGTGCGTAGTATTTTCTAAGCTTTAGAAAGAGCTGCTCTCAGATGTGGAAGTAAGGGATATACGTTAGAATAAGACCGCGTTAATAGGGTCGAGTCAAAATGACTTCGCCTTGTCAGCCTGTGGTTAGGTTAGATTGGGTTCAGTAGCAGTCTTTTATTAAATCACTCAGAATCAATGCGTTATAGCCGATCTGCCAAGGGCAGTGGCAGAACAGGCGTTGGATAGTCTCCTTTTTTCTTAACTAAACAAATTCTTAAGTAGTCGTGCTAGAGTCCAGTTTAGCTGCGAGTAATTCAATAACTTAGTAGAGATTCACTGGTTTGTACAGAAATACCATGTGCAGTACTGATATTAAGATTCGGTGGTGTTGTGGCCTGATCAGAAAGCTCGTAAGCTTATCTCCCTTTGTCGCAGTCGCCTAGAGCCCGGAGGATATGTAAAAATTTACAAAGTCGTCTCATTGAAAGATCGGCGGAATAAAAAATTTACTTACATCTTACTCTGCTATTTTGCATTTTTGGATTTTAGTGAAAAGGCTGATACCAGGACCAGAAATCATCGTACACTGCACCAGTGATGCGGCGATGGAAATAGCCATCAGCTCCACCTGAAGATATAAACTGTTCGCCCGAATTTTGGTCGAGTTTTGAGCTAAACCTGTAAGCATTAATTGAACCTTTCTTCCTGATCGAATCGAGAAGTATCAAAAATTTTACATGGATTAATAGGGGTGTAGTTGGTAGTAGAAATTTCTGGTTGTTAGGCAATGATATCGCTGTGACCGAGTTGAGTATTTGTCTGCTTAATTTTTTTTTCGCTGTTGGATGAAAGTTTAGTGGCGTGTTAAGCACTTTGAAGTCGGTCGAACTCATTGCTTCTTCAGCAACAGAACAAAGGTGAGGCCAGAGTTCGTACTTTCCTAGTGTTAATTGTACTACCGAATCACAAAACTGCTACCTTGTAGAAGAAGATAGGCCTCACCATCGCCCTGTAGATCCCTAAAAGGTGTTCTAGACCGCAACCTTCCCTTAACGACCAGCAAAATAGTACGCAGCCATTGCAGTTATACAAACTCTCTCGTCAATATTAGGTGTCCAGTTTAGTTTCCAACACCATGTCTGGCCTTCTTACTCTTCATGCTTTACCATCGGAAAACTAGCTTTTACCGTGCAACCCGTGTACCGTTCAAGAGCTTTGCAAGACTTCGAGTATGTCCGTAGTCAAAGGCTTTGTGCTTGAAAAGTGATATAGAGTTGAACCTCTAGAAGGATTAAGCGTATCCTCGGGAACCAGTTAGATATTACGAAAATAAATTTACCACAACTGTAGGTGTTTACCTGGAATTATTTGCACGCCCGAGCACAGTTGAGCTCAACTGTTTTTAAATATTTTTTGTTCTAAGAATTGGGTGTGTTTTTCGGTTATTGCCATTTCGCTTTTGTGGCTATTTTTATAAGCAATTTATTTATCGGTGTCTAATGTATGCATATGCATGTACGTATATATGCACTTACATAGTAGCATTTCGCAATACAAAGAACACTTGCAACAGCTAACAAGCATAGCTACTGTTTGCTGTATTCACTAATAAATATGTACATTAGGGTAGTAAATAAAAAAAGTTAAGACAAAAGTTTGACGCTCTCACCCCCTCGGATTCTGCTATACCGAAAAATATACCCCTATTTTATATTTTGAAATCAAAACAAATTTAGTGGTCGCTCAAAGCACTAAAATTTGTCCATGTATTTTATATAGGCAAAATGGTTTTTCGCGGACCTACAAAGTATATTTACTATGAAAAAATTGTTAAGTAAATCATTGGGTATTATTGTTTTGCGTGTCCTGAAGAGAAACAAGGTTTTCTGATCGAAAAATAGGGAAAATTTTGAGCAACCTAAAATAACACCGGACAACAAAAATTGTTTTTCTTTGGGTTTCTGTTCTCAAGCTTAGTTTCTCATTCCAAACATTAAAAAACTTGAATTTTCATTTTTATTTCTCAAAGTTTGCTTTGTCTGATTTACGTCGATAAGTATAAGAAATACAAAAAAAAAATATTTACATTAATTTCTTGTTATTTTACATTTATATGTTATTGTTTATCACAAATCTTAAATAAAAAGGTTCTGATATCCAGCAAAAACTTTTCTAACTATAATTTAAAGTAAAATTATAAAAAAAGTATAAAAATTAGTGATTTTTGCAGAAAAATTGAAAAATTGCTCTAGTTTTTACAAAAGCAAATTTTGATAAAAAAAAATACGTTTTCCCTTATTTTTTAGCGTAGGAGAGACTAAAATTTAACATGTAGAAGTCAAACCTAAAAATTGTGTTGACTAGTGTGATTTCTTGATTTCAAAATAAAGAAAATAGGGGTATAGTTTTTCTCTACGAACAATCATGAGAGCATTTAAATTCCGACTTTACTTTTTTACATGCAGTTTTGGACCACCCCAATGTACATTACCATACGTCTTTATGTAAATATGTAGTTTTGCTCTATTTAACGACACCTATTATAGTAAATAATTAAATTATAATTTTTATAGCGGACACAATATATGTATCTCTTACGTATGGTTCTACTACATACATATGTACATACATAAATATGTATTGCCTAAGCTCCTTTTATTGCTGTTAATTAACTTATTCATAAACAAATTAACAATTACTCACATTTGACACGCCAAATCAACTAGCAGCTCTAGAAAATACTCACATGAGTAAGATAGTACAATAGGATTTGCCTTTAGCACTTAGAAAAATTAAATCATTTACATTACAGGTTGACTACCGACATTTTGAAGTGTTGATGTGGATTCCCTGCTGACAGCTAGACAACACTTGTCCGACATGTGATATAAGTAATTGTTTTTGTTTTTGTTTTGGTTTTGATTCGGTTTTCACGCGGATGTCACGTTATGACAATTTATGAAAACTATTTAGTGCAGGAAATGACAGCGAGCGCATAAGTGTGTGTGTATACACGGATATGAATGGATACGGAACTCATGCTCGGTAATTATAGGAATGAAAAATCACCGATTACCTCCAATAGTGAATATAAAATAAAGAAAAATACATACAAACATAAGTTCATATAGCAAAGCCGTGGTAAACTAACCGGACCTCAGAATTTGTATGCAATTGGAGAGAAAAAATTATTTGGAGTTGAAAAAAATCTGTGAACGAAGCCAACACGGCCGAGTTCAAGGCTAAACCAGACTTCGACATCCTTGACTTCTAATTGAGAAAGAAATTTTGAGAAACACCAAGGAAGATTTTGATATTTGATTTTACCAAGCGAAACTGATTACGTATCAAACTAAAAACGATGTATCTCTTATTACTATTTAGGCATATTATTTTAAGATTGATTAAAAGATGATTCAGTCTTCGGAATAAAAAAGATAAGTTTACAGCCAAACACATGGATGGCTTAGAACTAGATTTTTTTTGAGGGGAATCGTACCAACTACAACACTTCCTAGCAGAACTTTGCAGCTATAAAAGAGTCTTCACTTTAGCTTATCGACCCTTACTACTACTGCAGTACTTGCTAACGGGACTCCAAACGTCAACATATTCTGAAGGCTTTCATGTTTACAATTTTTTATTTATATCCAAGCGAATTAAGCGAATTAGCTACGCCACAGCCATCGATACCAGGAATAATAAAACAAAAATTTGTTGTATTAGGTTTAACAAAAATGTTTGCAGAATACATTGCAAGCAAATTTCACAATGTGTACACAGAGAGAAATAACGCATAGTAGAAATTAATTTATTAGTTAATTCAATAAATAGGAGTGAGCTTACAATAATTCGCATAAAGCCGAAAATTGGTACGAGTGTTGCCAATCGATCACACGTCTGAAAATCTTTATTCAAGGCCAAAGGTCACATAAATTGTTTTTTTGTTTGTATTAGTCAGCCAAATGATACGGTTTATATCTTATATCTGCTACTACTCACTATTCAGACGCTAACGATAAAATTGCCACAGCTTAAAACGACACAAATAGTGGCCAAACTGTCCAATCAAAGCCCAAGCTTCGCGCATATCGATAACAAAAGTGTAAATAGAAGGTTCATTACTAATGGAGAAGTCAATATAAAACATTTGTTTCAAGTAAGCTGTTAACCGATTGTCGAATCTGTTTGATTTCGACTATTATTTTAAGAAAAACTAGGCCATGGGTATTATAAATTAGCATCGATTTCTTGTAGGTATAAAGAAGACAGTAAAAAAATTATTGGATATGGTCTCGAAGTAAATAAATATAATTTTTACTTGGAGTAATTTTTCTCTACATTTTCCCTTAGAAATAAAATTAGACGCCAATTCGTAAATACATTTATCTCTTAATGTGCGTGTTGCTTTAGTTATGTAAATTAGTGTTTTATTATACTCATATAGATAGGTATATTTCATTATTTGTGCTATTTTTATTTCAAAATTTATATGCAAATATTAGTTACTTTGTACAAACATACATACGTTTTTCGTACATTATTTTTGCTCGACCAATCGTAATGACCCAGTCGGCCAGCCAATAAAACGTAAATAAAAAAGAAGAAGCCCAGCCCATTCCCAGCGCAACGTTAGCTTCAGTTACAGTTATTGTAAATTTATATAACTATACATATGTGTACATGTGTGTATATTGGCAGTTATCCCAGCCAGTCGGTCAGCGATAGAGATACCATACACGTACATACAACACGTATGTATGTATGTACGAACGACAGCAGCTGCTATTGCTACTGGTGGCCGCCATTGGCTGTCGCTGTAGTTTCGCTAATTAACATAAAAATATTTAGTTGTATTTTTTCAAATGTTTTTAATTTTGATTCGTGTTGGACTTTTTTGTTGTTAAAATATACTTTTTTTTCGCTGCCAGCTCGATTTTTTCGTTGGCTCAAGTACGATATGCTTGGACACGCCTATTATGGTAATGATTAGATGTGTTGGTGATGGGCGCTTGACGATATAAAATAAAATGTCCGAACGTGAAAAACTTAGGTACTAAATATTTGATGTTTTTTTTTTTTTTAATTTAAAATCGACGTTAAAATTTTAAGTATCGACAATTCTGATTTACTCCTTGCACGTTGGGAAGTTTAACTGTGTTCAATGTTATGATTTTAAATTTACTTCCAGCTTTGATAAGTGTAATTTCTTTTTTATTTTTTAAATTTTTATGGGTGGGACTTGGTTCGCTGTAAAAACTAGTATTACGTATAGGAAGAAATTTGCTAAAATCCGAAGCTTTAAAGATTTGGCAACCACAAGAAAAAGCTGGTGTGCCTTGTAATCGTTTGGCACAACTTTTTCCTGGTAGGGACTTTCGAAGAAAAGAAAATACGTGATTATTTGGCCCACATTTTCGAAGCGGATTCACATTGAAGAAAGTTGTTGTCATATCTGACTTTGATTTTAGTTGAAAAAATAATGCCACTTTAAAAAGCGTGCGTGGTAGGTGGGAAATTGGTAAAGCATGCAGCCTCCCGGCAAAAGTAATTTCTGGGTAAAAAATCTTAGTTAAGCCTACATATTATATTCCGTCATAGTCAAGGCTATCCCCTCCAGTACTGCTGGAGCCAATCACTACTTTTGAACCGCTTCTGCACCGACTCCTAGGTAAGTAGCTACTCCATTAACCCGTGGTAGTGCACATGGTAGTGCAGAGTCGAACCAGTCGTAAGTAGAATAGCGAAAAACTACGACAGAGGGCGCCCATAAATCGCGCAAGTGACTACTTTAGTAACTCCCGGTAGTGCAGAGAGAGCCGATGGTGACTACCGCCTAGGACATTGCCTTGTAAAAGTAATCGATGAAATACACTGCAAGTAGTCGGTCGGTAATTGACGGTGTTTATCAGGTAGCTACCGATTCAGCAGTCCTGTAGTCACTCCCCCGTACTGCAGGGTATATATGGATGGTTGAGTGGAGGATCGAACTATCTCGGCACCCAGTTCAGAAAAGACCTATCTGAGAAAACTTTTCAAGAACGTTCTACTCCATAATTTGATCAGAAACGCCCTATTTCAGAATTTTATCAAAAAATTCCCTATTTCGGAATTTGGTTGAATAACGCCCTGTCTCAAATAAAAATACATTGAAAATAATCTTTGATAGGGCGTTTTTAAATTAGCAGCTAAGATAGGGCGTTTCTTCAACCAAATTCTGAGTCGGGCGTTTTTCAATCAAATTCTGCAGTAAGGCGTTTTTGAAAAGTTTTCTGAGGTAGGGCGTTTTCGAACTGGCTGCCAGGAAATGTCGATCTTCTACTCAGCCATCGATATATCTTGAACATTTCCTCGGGTAGAATTCGCTGGAAAAGGCTCCAATATTTAGGCAGCTGCAGCGCGTAAAACGAGCTAAATTATTTTCTGTGAAAAAATGGATCTCATTGACAGCTAACCGACCATTGGACGAGAATTAAATAGGTTATGCACAATTACAAAGCTACTCTGACCAAAGGTGGATCGATGGCGGACAAAGGAGCTCTTTGTTGCTAAACAAGCCATAGCTTTCGCTTTAAGTGCAGGTTTTGACAAGTCACTGTCTGCTTCTTTTGATTTCTCAGCCCCGATAAAAGCACCAATCAGAGAATAATTGGAAGAATGCAGATACGCGCAAGCCTTGATATATCAAGCGGCGTGAGAAGCGCAATTCAAGAAGCGCTGAACAAATTCTTTTACCTGAAGCCACCACAGTATGCACAACAGGTGCAGCCATAGATGGGGCCCTTAGACTGAGGGAATCAAAGTTGTGAAAACAGACCAAATAAGGGCGTGCGGCGCAACGGAATCAATGCCGACTTAGATGTCGAAACTGATTACTTCACGCCATCCTGGGGTTTTAGTTTTAAGATTCCCATACAATTTCCAACCCGGATGGTATTTCCATCTAAACCGATGGCTCAATGATGCAAAAAGGAGTCGGATAGGGTCTGTAATATAAGGACCTTCAAATAAGACAATCACGTCACCTGCCTGATAACTGCAGTTTTTTTCAGGCATAGATCTTGGCCATAGAGAAGACAGCTTGTCTAATACGAGATAGTAAGTCACTGTCAGGGAACGTCACTATATTCTCTGATGGCCAAGCGGCCTTGAAAACGTTAGACTGCAAGGTAGTAAAGTCGAAAGCAGTTCGGAAATGCCGTGCAACGCTGGCTTCATTGAGTCACATCAAAACCTCTCCCTGCTGGGACATAGCGATATAGACGGGAACGAAATAGCTGATGACATGGCTCGGAAATGCAAATTAGCGAAGCAGATAACTCCCTACTGCCACCAATTTATATTCTGCTAAAAGGGATTGAAGAATACAGCACAGCCAAAACTAAGAATCTATGAATAAATAGGGATGAATGTGAGACCTTTAGATCCTTGTGAGCGAGACTCAATAAGAGTTGTCGGTCAAAAGGTTTCGGTATGAGAATGAAGAGAAATCGACTCAACACTCCTTATGTCAATGCCAAGCTCTGCAGTCAAGGCGCCTCAAATGCTTTTTCAAAAGCTTGGTGCAGATAGCGGACTCTAATACTGATAGTATGAATTATTTATAAAGACATGCCTGCTACTGGCACTCAAAGAGGGCATTTATAATGGGCAAATTAGCCTCCCAGTAGAAGAATGAGGCATTCGTATGTGCCTATCTAATCTAGCCTAATCTAGCTCGCCCTTCGTTACCATCCTTGTGGAAGTCTTGGGTGTTCATATTTTCGACGCCAAATGGAGACGCATTGCGTTTCGTTGCATTAAGTTACAATGCACTAATTACGTTTCGCTAAGTTAAGTTAAACTCGCTGATGTTTTTTCTTTTGCCAATTCCGCACTCTTAGTCTACTACAAATTCTACCTAAACCACAACAGAATAAAAAAGAAGAGAGTTTTCATAAAGACAGAACAGACAGGGTAGACATATTGATGATGTTAGCATTCAATTCCTCCAATATATGTATGAACTAATTTGCTATTAAAGCGCTTCGACTGTTTAAGAAAGTGGTTTTTTTTTTTTATGAAAAAGGCCACAAGGTATGTATGTAAAAATGTGCTGGCTATAGACCAAGCCACTCTCCGCACGTACATACACTAATATTAAATTGATATGGCTGGGTGGCATGTAAACCAGTAAACATACCTACATAAACTTTAAAACGAAGTTGTTCATATCTGCATATATGTATGTATGTTTGCTTAATCTTCTTTGACACGCTGATTTTCTCCGCTAGTCTAATTGAGTTGTTTCTTAAATGTATTGTCTACATTTCTATTATTAATAAATATTTTGAAAGTTTTTTTATGCCGTTATGCCAGTTTGTGTGTATGTATGTATGTAATTCAATTCTTCGTTTGTTAATTATATATTTGTATATATTTTATGAAGCGTCTAGACATTGATAAGTATGTTAACCGTTGCGCTGTGATATATGTATGTGCCACATGATGAGTATGGATGCTTAAGTTGAATATTTTAGCTACAATAAGTTCGTTTTTGGAGTTTTGCTCGCTACGCGCTTAATTTTATGCTAATTTATGGCTCATCTTTTTTACTGTTGCTCAAACATGTGTATGTATTTATCTAGTAATTGTTTAATTTGAAAATTATTGGTTTCACAATTCGATATGCTTGTTTTTACATGCGATGGGCTATTATATAAATAGTAATAAAAAACTGGAGATTTAACAGCTTGGAAACTTGTCTGTAGTTTGGAAGCGAGAGGATGGCATGCTCGTTAACAAATTGTTAGTTATACGGCCAATGGGTAGCAAACCTATGATTTTTAATACCCATTTCAAGTCAAACAAGCACGCGTCTAATTAATTATTTAAAAAAAAAAACTTTCGAGGTACATAATTACTACCATGTGCCGAGTATAGTGATCAAGTCAGATGGGAGCAGAACGTTGAAATTAAGCTGATGTAGGGAATGTGTGTAGGTTTTTAGTTAAGCTTTTGATATTAGTAGTTAAAAAAAAAGGAAAAAAGTTCACTTTAAAAGATAACAAATATTCCAATTTTCATATTGTTTCCTTAAAAGGTGGATTCCATGTCAGTTCATCACACTAATTTTCATGATTTCTCCGCATATGATATTGCTTTTTTATATGAATTATTTTAGTAGTAAGTAAGAAGCAACTCCAACAAATATTTTTTCAAAGTTTTGAAAATCACAAAAATATATGTCATTTTGAAAATTATTTTACTTTTTTTTTTTAAGTCGCATAACTTTGGTTCTAATTAGTCGATTTTAGATTTTCAAAAGAAAGGAATTCTTTGGTTGTAAGTATATTTTGTTTTAAAAGTAACATCAACAAAAAAGTAAACAAATTTTTTTAACAGTTGAAAAGTTCAAACCCCGTTTTTCAAACAACATCTTTTTTTATTTTTTTTACAATTTTTACTAAATTTGTAAGTTGGTCTTGGGTACTCCAACGGCTTTGGAGATAAAAAATAATTATTAATTTTTCAAAATTTAATTTTTTTTTTTACTTTTTATGCATATGTTACTTTTATACTAAAATATACTTAAAACCAAGG
The DNA here is from genome assembly GCF_001687245.7 of Rhagoletis zephyria. Lineage (NCBI taxonomy): Eukaryota > Metazoa > Arthropoda > Insecta > Diptera > Tephritidae > Rhagoletis > Rhagoletis zephyria. The sequence continues at coordinate 368,710 of NW_016157163.1, read as the reverse complement.
AATACTTTTTTGAAAATCTAAAATCGGTTAATTAGAACTAAAGTTACACGACTTGAAAAAAAGCCCAACAATTTTTAAATTTACATATTTTTTTATTAGTTTTAAAAATTTTGAAAAAAAACATTCGTTAGAGATGGTTTTTTACTACTAAAGTAATGAATATAAAAGTGTACACCCAAATCCCGCAAAGTCATGAAAATTAGCGTAGTGAAATGACATGGAATCTACCAATAAAGAAGCCTTTCTTTTCTAAAATTTCTGTTGCTTTACCCAGTGTTTGAAAGTCGTTGTATTTTCAGTTGCAAATTTCTTAAAAAAGCTATTCGAACATCTTGTCAAGAAGAGAGTGGTAAACACCAATACCATGGAGAAGGGGGAATTAAATGTTTATACGGGCAGATCCAAGCGATAAAATACACTTGGCTACCAAGTGTTCTCCAAGTATTTAGGACTAGAATTATCCGTCCGAATTTCGGACAACTGCAGCGGAAGGTTTACGAGAGTTTGTATTTGCATTTTATTTGTACAAATTTGTACTTAAGTATTCATTTGAAAAGACACTAGCACAACAAGTATATTACTTATAAGTAGGCTTGGTATAAAGTTAAAAAAAAAATAAGGTAACGCACAAGTTCGAACAAAAAATGCCAAAGTGCATTTTTCACCTATTTACTTGCATATTATTTTTGCTATTTCCTTGAAGTATGTATTATATTCTTCAGGGAGAACTCCTTTAATAACATTTTGCAGCAAAAAGATGAAATCGCCGTTGTTTTGGCATCTTAAGTAGGGACTGCTTCTTTTCAAATATCGAAAGTACAGCGAAACAAAAATAGGGGGTTTCTAAGAAAAAAGCTCATTATTCAAAAAAAGCAAAAAAGTGCAACATGATTCTCAGCCCAAAAACTCTAAATTAAACATTCTCATTGGCCACAAAGCTTGAAGACCGCCAAATGAAGCCAATTTTTTATACCTCTATTTAATGTGGGATATTATTACCCAAATTAGAGCCCATTTTGAAAATGAATTTGATTTTTTTTTTTTAGCAAGCTATATTCTAGCTTTAGTTTCGTTAACAAAACAAATATTACCTTCATTATACTTTTCCATTCTATTTTTGGAAGTATCTTTATCACTCGAGGATTTATTCCAATTGGAACTACAAGAATGCTGACTACGAAAAAAAATTGCTTTTACTTTTTGTAGAAATGTAAAACTTAACAGCTGATATCTCAATGAAAAAGGTCTTTTGGAAAATATTGGGTATGCACTTTTTTACTCTGGAGAATTGATTTAGTGAAGGGGCAAAAATCAATCGATTTATCGCTACTTTAAAAAATGGCTTTTGGCCAGCAAATAGCAGCTGCCAGACCACAGTGCATGGTGGATCATGAAGAAATTAACGGTAATCCTAAATTTTTATAAGGGCATTGAAGTCGGCTTTGTTTTTTGCTTAAAAATTACTTGTTAAAAATCTTTAGTCGTTTATAACACAAAAAACCAAAAAAAAAAAAACATATTGATGCCGTGAGGATAAATATTGGAAACATCAAAAACAAAGCGCAGTTTCATTTAACAAAATGGCGTCGTATATATGCTGTATCATTACGTTACTTTCGTCGAATCCTCTATTAAATACCAAAGCGCTCAGAACATGTTTTAAGAAACTGTAGTTGTACAAATGAGTATTAAAAGTTGAAAATCTTGACTTCAAACCCAATCTAAATGGTACAAAATTCCTTTTATTTAATACCCAAATATCATACAAATGCCAGATTTATGCAACTCATTGGTCACACGTTGCTGCCACTTTGCATGTGCAACAGCTTACATTATTATTACAGTTTTTCCAACCACAAATGACTTGCAACATTTATCACACAATTTTAATCAGGAAATTTTTAAAAAGACAAAGACTAAATGACATGAAAAGCAAAAAGTGCCAAAGTAGCGTTGTGACAAATGGTCACCGGGCTACGAACAAAAGTGAAAAAAAAATACCATTAGGGAATAGAGAATAAAAAACCTTACAAACATTTAATAAAGATAAAACAAAACGACTGCAAACTTACATAAAAATTAAAAAGGAAAAATAAAATAAAATTTGGGTTTACATATAAAGCAAACCAAACCAAGCCAAACATGCGCGGACAAACAACTACTCCAAAGCGCAGCGAATCGCTGCAAATTGCAAGTACAATTAAACTAAAGCAATTCAAATGCAGCCACCTCCACCACAACTCTACAACTCCAACAACACGTACACTCGTAAATAGACTACAGAGCAGCGATTTGAGCCAAATCAAGCCGGGCAACTTAGTCACACGGCGGTGTGTTGTTGTGTTGTCTCTGCCAGCCAAGTTAAGTCATTGAAGGTGTGTTTGGTGTAATGGCGAGGCTCGCATGTAAATGCGCAGTTGAAGTTAGCAAAAAAAAAAAAAAACAAAAAAAAAAAATTGAACTTTGTATAACGTGTCAGAAGAGCCAAAGCAACGGGCGGCCGCAAAGCGTTGACAGTGCCGCAGTGCCGCGTTGTTTGCGGGCGTTTGCTTGTGCGCTTATTGATCAAGATTAACGTCAGGTTAAACAGCCAAACAATGAATTCCTTCAAAGGCCGTTCGTTCATGCAAAGCATGCAAAACCACAAGAATTATATAAGCGTAATGGAGTGCGTCAAACGATATATATTAGCGTACATTTATGGGCAATATGTGCTTTATTGTGCTCGTTTATGCGACGATTGCGCTGCCATCGCGGCTGGCAAAGGCCGCAAACTTAGGGGGGGGGGGGGGGGGAAACAAAAATTAAATGCATACTCGTACTTGCAAAACCTACGTACGTATGTATGTGTATTAAAAAAAAATCGTGAAACTGCTACCTAGTTATGCATATATGTAAATGTTGCAATTTGGAAAGAGAATCAAATACGCCGTATAGTGGATGTAAACCCTATGCGCATTAAAGTAATTTAGGTAAGTTTGCGCATGCGCAACGGCAATTATGATTTATGGCTTAAACTAAAATAAGCTAAGCTACATGTAAAGTAGAGCGGGTCGGCGGCGCTCGCACTAAAGAAAAATATGCAATTCTCTCTAATGGTTTAAAAGCTTACTTTAAGAGGGCTTCGGTTTTAGAGAATAGATAGATAATAGAAGTATGCGCTGTAAACAAGAGGTTTATTGAGCCCCCAACTGTTTACAGAATCCTCATCTAATCAAAGAGTACCCAAAAATTAGAGGAGATATCCAGGGGTTAGCGGTTGTATCATTTCTTCACTTGACCAGAGTTAGCCTAGGCACCACTCCCGTCTTCTCGCGACCGCCTCGCACTCGCGAAATAGGTGCACAGAGTTTCCTCAGTTACATCGTAGAAACGACATAGGTCGTTTGACCAAATACCCAGCTTGTGCACTCGACAACCATGGAGGACTTAACCTCAAATGATAAGCGGGCCTTGAGTGCCGCCTGGCTATTACTAAATATTAAAATTTTCTCATTACGGTAATCTCTACGTAGGTGAAACTCTGCTCACAGAAAGATACTCAAGTATACCCCCATGGGTACCGAGAGGTTTAGCTGCCTCAATGCCGTCCGGAGTTTTGGAGTCGTCTGTATACCATTGCAACGATCTCACTTGTATACAACTCTCCACGATAGAGGTACTCAAAGTTTTCTTGGTGCAAAACTCTATTTTGAGTTTCCTATCAAAGTTAACCATCTTGGGCCTATCATCTCTGGTGAGCAAAGCTAATCAAATTTGTGAGCCTAGCTTGTCTCTGTTCCTTGATGATAGGGTTTTCCCTCTGCCAAAGCCTATTTCCGCAAAGCTTAGAAGAGATCGCTGTGCTACCTTGCCTATGGTAAGGTGCGGCGGCTTGAGTTCGAGAATCACCTACAGCGCTGCCGTTGGACATGTGCGCATTGCTCCCGTAATGCATACACACGCCAGACGTTGAAGCTTGGTGAGGGATTGCCTTACCTTGGCAAGGGTGGTTCTCGAGACCCAAGCCTCTGCCCTATAACTAAGAATTGGTCTAACTGTAATGATATACATCCACGATTGAGAGAATACAAAGGTTGCGCCGATCTCGGACCGCTATTCCTCTCTTAACGAATTTGACAGAATCGTTGTTTGCATGACGTCACACTGGTGCAACTTGTTTACATTTTCCTTGCAACATTTTTTCTTCTTCTTCCATTCTTGCTCACGTTTTGGCATTTCTCTCTCGCAATTGCACCAGTGTGACGTCACACAAAAGTTATTCTCAAAAATCCTCTCTGATCGGCGCAATCTTGTATTCTATCATTCTTGATATACATCCATCTCAGTATCTTGCCCCAAGTCTTCACTGCCACACGTTTACATATCATTAATGCCCTCGTGGCTTTGGAAGTGATCGCGTCAAGATGGGCCTTGAAAATAAGTTTATAATCTAGTGTTAATCCTAGGTACTTAACTTCGGTGGCGACGTTAAATGGGAACGAAAAAAGTCTCGTAGCACATAATTTCCAAGAAGGTAGGACATATATAGGCTTTTTTATCCTATAGATAAACATGCAAAATGTAGCGTCGGAATACTTCCGCATTAGGCTTATTTGGGTTCCGGGACACAGCGATATTGGGGGGAACTGCGTGGCTGACGAGCTGGCGAGGGAAGGAACCCGTGAAATATTACTACTGAATAAAGAGCGGCTGGGGGTGCCATTGATCGCTTGCGGTTCGCTCTTGGATAAATGGGCCTCATGTCAGCTCAGCGAACGCTGGGCGAATACCATGACATGTGCGATCGCAAGGTCCTTTTGGCCGAGGGTGGACCGGGGGCGATCGAGGGCACTCCTCACACTCACAAAGCCACAGCTATCACTTCTGGTGGGGGTTTTAACGGGTCACTGTCCTATCGGTATCCACGCAGTTAGGCTAAACATTCTGCCGGACCTGTTGCCTGGAGGATCACGAGGTAGAATCACCTCAACACTACCTTCTTAGGTGCCCAGCGTTTGCGAGGCTAAGGTTGAAGTACTTTGGGTCTAACTTTCTAAACAGCCCCGAGGAGCTCTGAGGCATTGAGATCAGCCGTATTAGTAAATACATAATCGGCTCGGAGCGTTTTAACGATAAAGTTTAGGGGGCATTTCCAAATTGTGGTATCACAAAGGACAATCTTACATTGTCTATGTGAGCTCCGGTTACTCGGGGCTGCCACCTTAAATAACCTAACCTAACCTAGAAGTAGCGTCTTAGTATATTTTGCAGAAACTTTGCAAAAACTGTGAAGTGGAAGAGACAATTTTATACCTCTATCTCTTTACTGTTATGTACTTTTTAAGCGTAGCTTACGACTTCTGAGGTAAACTTTTTGCCGAACTAGGTACCATATGGGCCAGTCAATGTAGTACTTAAGCTGGCGGGACGTAACTGGTACTAAAAATGTGGATTTTTGGACATTGGTAACCGGTGAAATAAAACCGATGTAATTTTTGAAGTAGTAGTAGAAAAAAACGGGTTTTGACACTCCGCTTTTACCCAAAGTGGTACCCGGTACCAAAAACCCGGTGTTTTAGAAATTTGTAACCGGTCCAAAATACGATTCCACTTTTGCAATCACCGTGAAATAATGCTTATAGGAGTAAAGCCTTAACAGCCGCTTGTATTTTTCTACACTTGGTAATTGTTAATAGTTTTAAATTAATTTAAAATATTCTTATCTTAAATTTCTTATTTTGATTAAAATATTTTTTTAACAACATATGTAGTACCTAACATAGTGCCAGACTGATTGGGATAATAAGGTTTGCAAATTTATGTACTGGACAAAATTTTTGTAAATGAATCTAAAGACTTAGGCAGCCAACCTGCAGCCGAAAATGGCGTACATACATAGTTGTTAGTTTTCCAAAATTTAAAAATTTTGCCAATAATCTGACATACCGACAAGGTCAATATATGTATGTACACATGTTTAAATGTGTGTATGTGTGCATGCAAAATTGCTGACTTTACAGTTGGCCATATTTGCAGTAACATTTACAATGCTTTTTCGCTTAAAGCGCCACAGCAATTACTAAGTTTGCCGCAGTCAACATTTGTGCACTTAAAATTTACGGATACATTTTGAAATTTCTGCAATAAAAACAGAATTTTATTCAAATGACTTTTGTGTTATATTGAAACAAACCGGCAAACGTGCTAATGCAATAATACAATCAACATAATCTTTTTGTTCGCTTTAAATGATTAACTCTTTTACTGTTTTTTTTTTCTGCCTTACAACTTGACTATTTATATAGCTGGATAATTATTTCATTTGAATGTTGCTTAAATCGGTTTTACGATGTACAGGAGCCACAAAGCGTCTTAAAATGTACTTAAAAGAGTCATTTAATTGCGAGTGCATACAAAGTAACACACACTGCTATGATCACACACACACACACACACACTTATTCAGGGGACAGTAAACCGCATCAATCATTTGTGGTAATGATTCGGTCAGTCGGCCACTGAGCCGGCGCGGCTTTATGCTTGAATTGTTTTGATTTAAATTGCACCAAAGTGCCAATAATAAAAACATTTTTGTATTTCTTTGCTGTGCTGTACGCCAGGCTATTGTCGAAATATACGGTACAATGCAAAATAGTAGTGCAAAAATTTGCAATAAAAATTGCAAAATCTATGCTGCTAAGAGTAGTAAAATTGCGCTGCCGTTGGGAAGAATTGCGCGTCGCTTTCAAGTGGCATGAGAGTAACTAAAACAAAAGCGTAACTAAAAGAAAATCTCAAAAAGCCTCGATTGATAACTCAATAAATCAACAATGTTTTGGTAATTGTAGAAATTTTTGTGTTTGTTTATATGCGAATTCATTTGCGAGCCAACGATTGGTTTACAGTTGTTTTTGTAGTCAACAATCAGCTGGCTTTTGTATTTCTTGCCAGTAGCTGGCATATTTTGCGGCCATTAAATTGACACAAAAAAAAAAAAACCATTTCCGCTGGTGCCGAAAATAAAGTGCTTTTTCATGAATGGTGCCAGTGTGACGTGGGACAACAACTGTGTGTAGTATGTAAAACTATCAAATGTTTTTTAGATTAAGCGACATACATACCTAAATATCACTTGGAATATTTTTCGATCCAAGTGACGCTAAGAATGCAATCAAGTACATTGTTGAATCCTAAGATGTGTTAGTAATCAGAGTCAGCCTTGTGTAATTGGATATGGAAAATTAAGTTATAAATTCCGTTACATCTGACGCAAAATGACCAACTGACTTTCTCCAACTAGCGAGCGCAGCTCTTGCTAATTGCTGCGAAATGACATTGAAAAAAAACCAACTATAAAAATTAAAGCAGTAGCTTGATAGCAGGAATTCGAAAATAAAATACTTAACATTAGTAATGGCAGCGCACGAATTGGTGCAAGCCCCAGGCATTGAAAATATCAAAGTGAATGTCAAGGAGTGTAAATATTTCAGCGCTGTTTTTTTACAACATTTGATGCTGTAAATGGATGCATTGATTACTGTCTGGAAGCAAGTTATTACCCAAGGAGTGAAAGATTTTAAACTTTAATTTGTTTTTTTTTGATTGCAGAACAAACACATTTTATGAGGGTTCGAAAACAAAAACAAAAAAAAACATTTCGCGAATGATTCGTCCAAAGATACAAACTTTGTTTTTGAATTTGAATCGTTTTTTACATGAACGATATCAAAACCACTACCGTTGCAAAGCAAAAGAGTGCAGACAAAACGATTTATGTTGCGCTTGATAGATCGTTTTCTTACACTTTAAGAGCATATACCAGCTATGTTCAAGCAGTGCTGGATTTAGGATCTATGGGCTCATAGGTGGTGCGGGCCTCCTGGGCAAACAGCGGATACAGATTTCATCCAGATTTTAGGTTTATAAAGTTGTAAACATAACCTAACCTTGCTGTTTAAAATTACGATTAGGTTTTTCTACAATTTTTTTTTTTTGTTTTGGGTATATTGTTTAGTATGGGCGACTTGAAGGTTTTAAACGAATTTGACGCCCAAGTGACAATCGCCGAGGAGGGGCGTGCGACCCCCATCTATTTCCCTAACGGCGATTTATCCTGGGGAAGGAATTGTATATCCCCAGACCGATTTTATAAAGTCTCCAGTCAGAAGACAAGCCACCTTGGGTCCTATTAAATAATCGCCTGCTTGGCAACCTTAAGTCAGGAAGCTGAGCAGTCCACCAGGGTGGTTTCTTTCCACCCTTCCAAAACCACTGGATATGCGCTCTCAAGAGTCTTTCTGCATGCCGTGCTAAAAACTTCTTCCAACGCTTCCAAAAATCCCCAAAAATTTGGTGGAAATCTTGAAAAATGTCGAAAAGTCCCGAAAATTTCGAAGCATTTCATTTTATTTTCAATCTCTAAAATAAAGAACAAAACTTAACGATTATTGTTTCATTGCTTGAATCATTTACATTGGCGCCTTATAGTCCACTCAAATACTTAAACACTTAAGATTTTATTTATTTTATTAAGGAGATTTTTAACCTTACTTAATCTTGTCATTATTTAAGCAAGTTGCTTGGAGGAAGGTTGGGATGTAACCATCCGAATGCTGTCTAAAAGGCTGTCTGACCTCCAAGTGGCTGTTATGTTACGTTAGATTTCGCTGTCTAACGCTTTACGTTCTGTTGCCTTAATTTACGTCACGTTACCTTACATTACGAGACAGTCATCTATCAAAAAAACGTATGCACATTAGGGTGCTCCTTAAAACCCAAGTGAACATTACGGCTTGTCGAACAGGGAGCAAAATGCGCATTCCTCTATAGAAACTCAAAAAATTAAAATTATATATTTTTTCATATAATTCCCAAAATCGATACTACTACTACTGCTATTATAGCAGAAGATATCACATACAAATTTTGGCCCCGATTGGAGTCGGTCAAGGCGTGTCGATTTTCAGTATTAAATGAAAAAAAAATTTGTTTCCATAGAGGCATCTGACTTTTGGGCCCTTTGCAACACGCCTTAACCGACTCCAATCGGAGCAAAAATGTGTATGTAATATTTATGGTCGTGGTATTACCGATTTAGATGTGAGACTGAAAAAAATCGTTCTTTTAATTTTTAAAGACTACCCTAATGTACATAGTCCAGGTTTCTCAAATTTACGGAAGTAGTGGTACGGGACCTGGGGAAATCCATTGTAGGCTCCCAATTAAACTACGGCTTAATGTTAGTGTTTAAACGTAAACCTCGATATTTTTATCGATATTTCTTAGAGTTAGATTTTAATCGATGTGTATATCGAAATTTTTTAATGATTTTATTATTATCGATAATTGTATCACTGGTGGTCGATATCACTATATATCATGTATATATCGAAATTTTTCAACGATTTTATTTTTTATCGATAATTGTATCAGTGGTGGTCGATATCGTTACCAAAATTGATAGAATTATAGTCATTTCCTTAATCCTTGATCTGTTTGGAACGATCTGAGTATATTATTATTAAAAAAAAGTAGCAAGACTATAAAATTTTTCCGCGCACTCATCACTAGCAAATTTCAATATATTAGCATTAGCAGTTCTAGAGATAACAGTGCCCAGCTCAAAAAACTCGGCAAAGTCAGCATGCTAGTATAAAGATTTAAGCAAGCGCTTATGTATATTCGTGTCCGTCTCATTGCATATAGATTTCTTGGCACTTTATTTACTTCAATTGCTTCGTAATTGCACCATTGCTAGGAGCTGCACTTAATCATTATTACTTTTACCGTTTGTGCTCTATTTGATTTAAAAATGCTACTCGCATACTTACACTTACAATTGCAACAGTGAAGCGCTAGAAGAGCAACAACAATAAAAAAAGCAATCAAACTAAACAAGCATTTACAACACAACAAATAAATAACTGCATCGAATGAGCAGCAACCACAAAGTCAAACGCCGTGGTATGACGTCAATTTAAATTGGCCAACAGGATTTGTCATAAAAGATCAAAGGCAATTAAGGCGCGCAACAATTGTTGCTGCTGTGCAACATTAGCAACACTTGCTGGGGTATCACAAGCATACTTCAAATGTTCAATTCATTGCTGCTGTGTTGCTACATTTTTGTAGAGGTCAATTGGTGGCGGCAGGAAGTCAGGCCATTTGATTTGAAATTACTTAAACTCGCTTGCTTCAATTTTATAGTAGTTGCCTCAATAAATAACGGCTGTTATTGTTCATTTATTTCTCTGAAAAAATGTTCGTCCATTGTTGTAGTTTTTTGGTTGATTTGTTGTACTGTTTACACCTTTCCTCTTCGGTGCTTGTATTTTCGGCTTTTACGCTGCACTGCAGGTGAAATATTTTGAAAATTACTTTGATTTTCTATTTTTTTTCTGTTGTTGTTCGATATTGTAGCCAAATTTAAATGATATGTATACTTTCGAAAGCAAATGAATGTGAATTTTTTTTTACCGAAATTACATTTTCAATTGTGAAAGTATACGTTTTCAACAGTAAGTTTTCAGCTTGGTTCTTTTGTAAACAACAAAATCTGCAAAGATTTTCAAATGCAATCAACTGATAATAAGATTCGTAGAAAATATATTTAGTTTAGAATAAGAGTGCCTCCAACTTAGTTGGAATGTTAGTTGGTTATTTTAAAATTTTTACTTTTTACAACGCTTTTATCAACTTGCAATGTTGTGTGGCCAGAAACTTTCAATGTTGTGGATCCAGAAACTTTCCATGTTGTGTGTCCGACACCATAAAACCTTTGCTTTGAAAAGTTCCTATAAAAAAGCATAGTGCATAGGGCGACATCTGAAGTGAATAGGGTGAGGTAGATGACATCTAGATGTCGCCCTATGTACTACGTTTGCTACAGCGGAAATAGACGACACGCCATTTCTTTAAATAAAATTAATTGGTGCTCGTTTGTATGTACATACATATGTAAATGCATGTGTGTGCACCTTTCTATTAATATCGTTGAATTATTTTAATGTTAATATCTATTGCAAAATTTTATTCAGGCAGG